>NC_056740.1:296320127-296337627 GCF_019279795.1 Protopterus annectens
CTGTTGCCATTACATTAAACAAGTCTCTGGTATTACAGGATAGTCTGCAACATACTCTTAGTCAGGGATTTGAGGTTAGAAACATAAATGGATGTAGCCATGTACTGATAGCACTCAACACACACACTGCCAGTGAAGTATCTGACACAGGACCTGTGTGGTGGACAGACAAAACATGATAGGCACACCTCTGGCCATCAGGACGATAGGCCCACAGTTGAGAGCTATGCGGACAGACTGCATTCCAATGTAAACTAGTATGTGCACACAAACCCTGTAACACCAGTACTATACAAACCATAACACAGCCCTACTCACAGTCTGTCTGTAGTTCTGGAACCTCCTACAAATATGTAGCTGGCCTGATTGTGCAGGTTCTCCGGTAAGAAGTATTGCTGCCTGCTGTCTGTAACACTGATGCTCATACACAGGAAGGATGTCCATCACACAGGAAAGGCAAAGGGACCATGCCCATGTGATGTAGGGATTTATAGTAGGTGGTTGCCATGACAGTGGTAATTGGAAGTACTACACAGCAAGCTGCATGCTGTTAGCAAGTGGAGGACACTGATTGGTGCAGAGGCCATCACCTGATCATGTACAACACCTACTAAAGCCATGCTGCAAGCTATTCAAAGCAGCTCAATCCATTTACTGGAGAGAGAGAGAGAGAGAGAAATAGAAGGAAAGGGAAAAAAAAACTTCAAAATAAAAAAAGCTTAAGGCAAAGGCATATATTCAGCATTCATTCATCAAGACATCATTCCCACAACAGGTATGTGAAGCATATATACATGTCGGAATGATTTATATGTGACATCAGGTGTTGTTGTGATGATGTTCAACTGAACAACTGTGATGGACAATAGTGCCTCTCCCTGTGGGTAGTGGGCCATAGCCATCAACTGTGCAGGTCAGCACTGACTGACAAGATATAGGCCATCATAGTGTGTGTTGTGTAATGGGAAGTATGTATACTGCATGGCCAATAGCTGGTGGTGGAAGTAATGCCATTATGATGGACACGTGGGACCCATGGCCCACCACTGACAGAATACTTAGGTTAATCTTTAATGTAGCATGCAGGAATGCCATAGGTGTGTAATAGGGTTACCTGCAATCAGGTCCTACATATACCCCCCTAATGCCAGGCCGTGTCATTATGTGGCACCTGTCTGTGTTGCAGCAAGGCAGAACAGTGCAACTGTGCAGGAAGGTGTTGTGAGATTGTGGAACTGATGTCTGAATGTACCCCACATATAGGTATGCATATGTGTACATATGTCACATATTTATAGATATATATATATATATATATATATCAGCATGTATGCCCACAAATATACAAATACCCATGTGTAGACATATATATTTTTTTATTTTTATTTTTTTTTATTTTATTTTAACATTTGTTGACCGGGAATATCCGACTAGGTTCCACAGATCCTGTTTTCAGTGGAGGCCCAGGGAGAAATGCTCCAGAAGCATGTCTTTAGAATGTGGGAGGAAACCGGAGTGCCTGGAGGCAACTCACGTGAACGCAGGGAGAACATGCAAACTCCACACAGAAGGCACCCCAGACGAGAATCGAACCGGAGAACCTCTTGCTGTGAGGCAACAGCATTAACTGCTGCACCACTGCGCCGTGCACATATATACAACATCACATATATCTACACATATATAGATATTTACCTATATGCACATGTCTACATATATACAAACACACACACACAAACATATATGTATGTAAAGACATGTCTCCTATATTACTACCAAAATGATACATGCTATGTGCGAGGCACCAGCACACATAGCAATACATAAAGATATCTACAGCTGCCAGTGTGTCAACATGGATGGGTATGTCACACGTTAGTCCCTTGTTGGGACCACATTGCCCCCCATCTGTGAAGTATGCAATGGGAATATGGGGAAATATGGCAGGTATACTTGTAGAGGTGGTCAGGGTTGGTAGATATAGAGGACAGTCTACAGGAGTGGTATGTGACACATGTGGTGGGTAAATACCCTGGATGGTATGTGTGGTCTGTGATGGGAACGCCCCATGAGTCCCAATATGGGCACAATGGAAACAAACCTCCCACCCACTGCTACTCACAACAGCAGTCCATGTTCTGAAGGTGCCTGGTCTGGAGGCTGAGCAGGAGGAGCATGTTGGTCCTGTGAATGTGTACTGGGTGCCTCAGACTCATGTAGCACATCACACATGTGTCTGTGGAGCCCAGTATGGAACAGACACTAGACCTGACCTCAGGGGACAGGAACATGTCTTTGTGTTCTCCCAGGGGGGGGGGGGCAACATTCCCTGGCTTGGTTCCACCTGATGGTATTGCTGGACCAGTACATGAGGAGGCCCCAGGTTGGGACACACATGTGATGTGGCCAGGTATCATGGGCAGATGGGTATGGAGAGGTGGTTCTGCTGGCCAATAGAACACATACATGTTATTGTGTCACTGTTATAGAACATATGTTGGTAGTAATAGTCTACACAATCCCGGAACATGTCCAACAGCATGCATAGATATCCCCAACAACACAGAATGTCAGATGTGCAGCAATCCCAAAGCAGCCATACCACTGGCATATATGGAACCATAGTGGCCCTGACAATGGCATGCAGGTGAATATTCTGTAACAGGCTAGCAATGATGGTGTCCACACAGGGAACATGGCCACAATCACACAGCAGAATGTGTGGTACAATACAATATCTGTCTCAATGGTAGGTAAGCTGAAATGCACGGTCTCACAGGGGTGACCATGAAGGGGTATTGGAAGCATATGTCAGGCACCTGCATGATAACTGATGTCCTGTCATTGTGGAATGTGTCCACAGGGAGTAACATACTGGTGGAAGACATGGTCTACAGTAGGGACATGTTCGGAACAGCACCCAAATACAGTGCAGCACCAGTGTATTTACCTGTAGGAAAATGGCAACTGCTGCAGAGATACACTATGGCATAAGGCATTACAGTAGTCCACATTATCAGCTGGGTCTAGGCTGCAACATGTGGTGTTCAGTGTATGAGACACTGCAAAGTGACACACGTGTAGGGCTTACTTGTCATGCATCTGCATAAAGGCTGATCGGGGGGGGGTTCTGCATGACACACCAGTGCACTGCAGTAGGGATCCCAAGGATGCTAGGAATGACTTTATCTACACATAGTCAGTTTCAGGACCTGTGGCAGCCGTAACCCTACCCACACAGCAATAGTGATGGCAGTGTCTGAACACCATGGGATGTGCACACGAGAAGACCTTGCAATCATGCAGAATATGGGGACATGTAGGGCAGACTGAACATACACTGACAAATGCAGATGGCCCACACTGATATACCCCTGCCAGGAGTAGTGACTGATGTAGTACACACAACAAGAGGTGTGATAAACCATCATGATAAAGGTGCGCACACATGCATTGTGGTCAGCAGCCGCACACCTAATAGAATCTGTAGACACTGCATGTGAAAGTACAGGACATATGTCACATATCGGGCTCATGTACTGCTAAGATATGCAGTGATGTGATCCCATGGCAGATCAAGGATGTGTGTGTCAAATCAATAAAGGTGTGTACACTCCCCATAGCCATGGTATGCTCTGATGGTTGTCAGTGTAAGAGTATTGGATTGGCCATACATAGTCTGTTGATGTTGACAGCTGTAAATTAGACATCAGGCATTCACTAATGACAACTGTCCACATATCATCCCAGGTATGTTGAAAAACATAGGGGCTGTGAGCAGTAAAGCTGACATAACTGACACAGTACTACACATTCCGCAATAGTTTGTACACCTGTGAGTTGTGGTGCACAGTACATGGCAAGGTGCAGAACAGGTGCACAGCAATACTGTGTACATGGGTGCAGTGGTATCCAGGGGAAGGGGCATCACCTAGTGACACAACATGCATCACACACATGTATACTGTTGCCAGCATGGATTGACTATAGCTGAACTGCATGCTGTTCTGTGCCATATGTTCTGCATGTTGACAGATGGGTAATAGGAGGACTGTGTGTACTATCATTGTGCATCCTCACCTGTGTGTGTGTGTGTGTGTGTGTGTGTGTGTGTGTGTGTGTGTGTGTGTGTGTGTGTGTGTG
This sequence comes from Protopterus annectens, assembly GCF_019279795.1. NCBI lineage: Eukaryota > Metazoa > Chordata > Ceratodontiformes > Protopteridae > Protopterus > Protopterus annectens. The sequence goes on from NC_056740.1 coordinate 296,324,271, forward strand.
TGTGAGAGTGTTTGTGTGTGTGTGTGTGTGTGTGTGTGTGTGTGTGTGTGTGTGTGTGTGTGTGTGTGTGTGTGTGTGTGTGTGTGTGTGTGTGTGTGTGTGTGTGTGTGTGTGTGTGTGTGTGTGTGTGTGTGTGTGTGCAGGATCACTGGTGAAGTGGGAGGGAGGTAGATGCATGTAGGATGTGTGTGTGCATGTGTGTGTTTGTGTGGGTGGCCATGTATGCACATGTGAGATTGTGGGGTGTTCATACAGCTGTACCTCCCTTTGAGAACATGCATTACATGGACATGGACTTCTACATTACACACGAGGGATACCTGTCATAGGTGTAATCATAGGGCAGCAAATAGTTTAATAAGGTCTATAGCATGGAACAGGCATCCAGAGGGAAGGTAAACACCAGGTACACCAGTAATATTGCAGTCAGCAGAGAGGTCACCTACAACCCACGTACGCAGCACTACAGATGCATTGCGGAAGTACTAGTAAACACCAGGGAATGTATCCAAATATTACAGTTGTCATATGATAGGCTGAAGAAGCAGCATATCTAGCATGTACTGAGCATTACATACACATGACATACCAGTGCGAGATATTATGGATACAACATAGTAGCCCACACATATGTCCACACCACACACAGCAGGCTACATGCATGTGGTCCTGGCCAGTCCCAGGAGGTACCAGTGGACAATTGTCATCAGCAGGTGAGAGTAGCACATCGAAGCCTGTACCTGGATGTGCCCATGAGCCCCCTGGCAGGCACAATCCATGTGTCCTTGGCCAGAGGCAGTGAACTGCACACCCTGCCAGGTATGGTCTGCAGCTGTCCATAAACACCTGTGTAGGGCAGCCACATAGCAGAGCTGTGTGCATGCATACTCACACTCTAGGCAAACACACCTGGGGCAACCCCATACCTACACATACACCACATCACCTCTCCCAGCTCTCCACAGTACACCCCTCACCCACACACATGGTGTCAAATGTATGGACCGCCCTCGGCCTCTGGAAAACATCACGCCCTGTGCATATGATGATACCTGTGCCACATCCCTGTCATCCATACCATCAATGCAGGGACAGGCTGATATGGTTCAGATGCACATGGTGACTGTACAACAGTGTACCACAGTACTGCAGTGTAACATGCTGTAGGGAGTAGAGTGTAATGAATATATGGCAGGTAGTGTAGCCTTCCAGCAATGATGCCTTATAGCTGTTAATAACACTGGTTGGATGTGGTCTCTATAATGTTATCCATTTGTGTTCTAGGTGTACATGTGTCAGCACAAGGATGGTCTGCAGTAATATTCCACAACTGGGTATGTCACTGTGGTGACACCATGGCTGTGACATATCTGGGATACAGTTGAACACATATCACAGGTTACTAAACTGGTTATTGCCTGTGCCACATAGATGGGTGGCCCCTGTTACTTGGCAACTCTTGAACTAGACCACTACCTAGCTATAAAGTGATACTGAAGTGTGTGGCTTACATTGCACACACCACACATATTTAGGGTGAGGTGTGTCCCAGGTTACATGTTATATGCAGAACTTCCCCAGACATGTACAGTATGCTAATGGGGGATGTGATGGGTGTATATGGACAATAGGTAGTGTGACATACCATCGTATACACTTTACAGCCAGACACACATCCAAGATACCAGGGCCTATCACTACCAACTAACCTGACCGTGTGTCCAATGTGTTACAGGTAGGCTGCACACATCACATGCATAACTGGCTTGGATTGTGGTAACAGTTACCTGTATGGTTGACGGTGACAGTGGTAACCATAACACGGTACATGGGACATATACTGGGTGTACCTTGGTGTAAGGACAGTGTAAACAGCACCCACATCCTCCAGTGGATATTGTACTCCCTGAAACCCGTGGTGACACTCTGCCATACCCACTATCACACATTTGCTGTGACTGCAATACAACCCATAGTATACCCCAACAGTGGTAATACAGGGATATGCATCTCATGCACATGCCACAAGCGTAGTAGGGTGTTGCATTGTCATGCCTCACCTATGGGGAGCAACAACACTATCTGTACTACTGTGTGGCAATGGGTATTGTAATAGGAGTATGTGGCCTTGGAATGCTGTACCCTACAGATATACAGACAAGCACACCTACACACACATGTCAGAACACAATGGGTATCCCATGCTTATCACCCCATTTGTAAAACTCTGTTGTGCTTTTACTGCAAGGCTCGTGTAGCCAGAATGGGGGGGGGGGCTTAACAGGGTACATGTAATGTCCCATACAGCAGCAGCCACAACTGAATATGGCAATGGGTGTTGCGCTGGTTGTGAAGGCCCTCATGGAATTCCCAAGTACAGGTGTGATAACACACAGACACTGCTATACTCAGTCATGCACATGTATACATGTGTCAGTACAGGGGTGCATCCCTGCAGGTGGTCATAGCTGCATAACTTTCTATTATCCAAGGGGAAATCGGTTGTGTAGGGGTTGTGTGTACAGTGTTATCCTGCCACCTGCCAGGTGGCAGCAGGCATCTATCAACCCACACTACTGTTGTGACCCTCAGGGTGTGAATGACATGCATCAGCCAATCCTCCAGGTGCCTCCTACCCATGTCTACTGAGGTGATCAAGTTGACATGTATGCAGCATGCATTACAACACATGGTTATTGTCTGTGATGGTGACTTGTACCTAAGCATGTTCGGTTGACTGTGGTAGTGTAGTGGAGATACCTGTGACATGTGGTGCATACAGTATGATATCTCCTATATGTGCCACTTCTTACACAGCTGGGGAGACATGTCAGTATCAATCAATCGAACTTAGGTTGCCTCTATATATCCCAGCTGGATACCTGCCATCTGCACATCTGTACAGGGACTGACAGTCATCAGCTTGGCAAGTAGCTATGCAGTAGCATGAGTGTGTTGACAGACAGATGTCTGACAACGATATGTATGCCATAACTACATGTCAGAAGCCCTCAATAACATGTGCTGTACAAAGCCGTAGTTTACAGTTACATTCCACATGCCGGATCAACACGCCAGGGATACAACAGGGAGGCCTCAGAGTCCAGCTATGTCTGCAGGTGTGCCTGTTGTCAGTAATACATTTAGCACTCTGCTCTTGCCTGGGTAAGTCAACTGTAGTACTGCCATGATACACTACATGCCAGTGTGACAGCACATATCATGGGCTACTACCCCTGGATGTAACACATTCACATGGATAACAGTGCTGTACAGGCCTCATATATGTCTGTGTAACACACATGACACTCACAACCCTTGCTACTATAATGACAGAACATAGGCACATGTATGGTACATGGCATTACATACGCTTATTACAGATGTCATTACCCTGCTATGTTATCAAACTGGGTGATGTGACCTGGTTACCAGGGTAAGCCATGCTTAGCAAGTCCCAACATTGCTGCAATATGACTGCTGAGCTGATTTGCACACTGGTAAGCGAAGCCTACAATGTGTAAGTGCCCGTATGTTTATCCATAGCTTAGCACCGCTTTGCTTCATGCAAACCCACACAAACCCACTTAAAGCTGCTCAAAACTGCCTTAACCACTCTGTATCTGACAGCCCTTGTTCTGCCCAGCAACAAAATGAACAGTCCTTGAACCTAGGTCCCTGTACACACTTACCCGTTATGCCATGACCACTGTAAAGACAGCTGTTTTACTAATATAGCTGTCAATGCACATATTGAGTAATATTGAACAATTGCCTTTACTTCCTAAATTGTGTAGTCCTTGTTATTAATATGACTGTATGTTATGCTGGCATGTGCAGGTACATCAGCTGATTCCCAATACATCAGTCCTACCTCCTTTGTGATCTGCAGGTGTTCAGGCAGATATCACTGGTATCCCCTACTACAGGTCCTGTTACTGTGATGCATACCTATATGTACAAATCCAAGGGTGTCACCATTTCACAGTGACACAATATATACTGTATGTCTGGGGTACTTTTTGGATTTTGCAGAAATGTACTCGGTTACTAACCGAGTACATTTCTACAGATTGCAATAGTCCTGCACGACCAGTTTCAAGCTTCCTGGATCACAAATCCACCTCATTTGCATGGATTTCTCCTGCAAATGGGGTGATTTGCATACAGGGGCTTAGTCCATGCAGGACTAGTGCAGGAGTGCTCGTGCACGCCCCTGTAGGCTGTTCCTGGATCGCACTGCAGACATATTGCCTGCTAGAGCTCCTGCACTAATCTTGCACACACTGTGCAAGGCATGCAAAATCCGGGGGAGTATCTATATAGGAAGATGGAAGGTGCAAACGTAACTAATAATGCAAAAACATGCACCAAAACACACGATATCTATCAGCTCTCCATCTGATGGAGAGCTGATATATATTGACCTGTGGTTCTCGGTCTACGCAAGTGTGACAGATGACTGTTCATTATTCTGATGAAGTTTTTGACGAAACGTGAAGCCTACTGTGTGTGCGTCTGGTTCATTCCTAATAAATCGTGTGTTTTGGATTACTGCTTTGAGCTGGTTATTGCTCACTACAACGTTTGAGTACAACAAAACTTTTAGCCCTAATTTCGCACTACCGCTGGGTTTTGGTGCATGTTTTTGCATTATGAGTATCTATATAGGTTCAAGGGCAGAGCTAGTACTACAGGAGGGATGGAAGCCATGTGGTATAGAGTATAGGAGCTCTTCCTGCAGGGCATAGTCTACTGATTCTTTTTGGATATATTTTTCAAGAATTTTGGTGAGGGGAGATAAGATTGCTATAGGTCTAAATTTATTAATATCTGTTGAATTTCCTCCTTTGTGCAGAGGAATATTTTGTGACTTTTTTCAGAAACAGGGAATGTGAGAATCCCAGACTGTCCAATTTATAAGGATTGAGAAAGGATAAGCAATGCTATTGGCTGTTATTTCTAGATACTCACTTGGAAGGTCATCAGCTGAAGAAGATCATGCTTTAAGTTTGATTAAGAGTCGTTTTATATAGGATGTGGGCACAGGTTTGAAGGTGAAAGTAGATGTGATGATCCGTGGCTGTTGGGCAAAGTTAGGATTAAATGTTGAGGAATCTTTGGTTAAAGTTGCTATACTATCTAGAAAAAAATTGTTGAACCATATTGCAGTTTTGAGTGGTGAGTTATCAGGAGAGGGATTAAGGTTGAATTTTTGACTGGGATGTAAGATTTCTTTAATGAATATCCAACATTTTTTAGGGTTGTGTTTAGTATTATTCTGAAAGTTATTATAGTATAGTTTTTTTTTTGTCTTCAATTATTTGCTTTTTAGTACAATTGTGAAGCATTCTGAAGTTTTCAAGATATTGAGGTGTTTTATATTTTTGCCATTCTTTCCATGCTATATATGTATATAGCCACCTGTAGCACATGCTTGGCATTCTACGTTGGAAAAACTATATGTAAATTAAAGGACAGAATTGCCGAGCATGTGAGGGACATCAAGAACAGGAACGTGAGTAGTGCACTTTTCAATCACTCTGTAGTTTGTCATAATTTTAAAAGATTTTTGCTTTTTATTATTGACAGGGTTGAATTGAGTGAAAGAGGGGGCAATATTAAAACTAATTTGGAGTTATGTGAAACTAGGTGGCAAATGAGATTAAATGCCAAGAATTTACCAGGCATTAATGATTATATTTCTATTGCCCCCTTGAGATCCATGATTGTATAGATGTTATATTAAGTTAGAACTATTTTTGTTATTTATAAATTAGTTAAGGTTTTAAATTATCATGGACCCGTTTATAACTTCTTTGGTAACAAATGTTTTTTTTTTCTTTTTTTCTTTTTTTTTTTAATTTAATATGTTTGGTTATTAAGTTACACTTGTTTTTTAACTTAGGCAGCAGTCAACTATTTGTGATGTCAATAGTTTTACACTATATAAAGGAAGTGATGTTTTAATATGGTGACTCTGATGAAGCTTAAAATTGACAGGTGAAAGTGCTTAGTCTACCACTGAAGTATTAAAGCAGTGTTTCAACTCGGTTACCAGTGTAGTGTACCCTTTATTTTTTATTTTTGTGTTTTGGTGTTTAATGGTTTATCTTTACCCTTCATGTGGTGAAGTTTAAGTTCTTTACTAGATGGGTGCCCTGTCTGGTGTACCGAGTTTTGTACCCTGCTTGCGCTTTTGAGATGGAAGTACTTATTAAGGAGCTTACTGAAGCCGTTTCTAAGCTTTCGGCTTCCTTGGCTGCTACTCCATCTAATAGACATGGTATGGATCTTTCTAACCAGCTTTCAGCTGGTTTGGCTGCTGCTTTGCCAAACAGAAATGGCACAGACATCTCTAACCATTTATCAGCAACATAAGAGTTTGAATTGTTTACCCTGCATACTCCAGCTGTGATGGAAAACCGACCTAACCAATTGGAGGGTGCGACTGGTCCATCCAGCTCAGCGGGGCTGGTTGATTGGTTCATGGCCCCTGTGCTGAACGTCAAGGAGCTTGGTCAGGAAAGTGGCGTCGGGGATCTTTGAACAACCAGTTGGTTGCTTTTGAGAGACTGTATCAGAAATATCGAGGTCTACAACTCGACAATGCCTTTTTGACTGAGTCTTTAAAATTAAAGCAGGTACCGAAGGGACTTCGCCTGTGGAAGCTATCAAATGGAATTTCGGATGATTGAGCAGCACACAAAGAACTAGTGGAACTGTACAACAATATGGTACTTGAGGTAATGCGTATCATTGTTAAAGACAATGATGCCAAGCTGCAAAACCTCTGGAAAGACATTGTGATTTCAAACTCTAGTATTACTAGTGACTTGTTGTTTTTTGACTATAAAGATAAATACAACAAGATTTTGGCGGATTTGGAGAAGTATGTCAAAGATAACATGGCTAAAAAGCAGTCTAAATTAAAACGTGACATGAAAGATTATGCAACCGAGAATGTGTATGCTGTTAATGTGCATGATAAAGGCAGTAATGATGTTTTGGATACTGAAAATGTAGGTAATGATGTTTACAACCCAAATAAGGCTGGTAACTCTAATACAAATGTGCCTGTGAATAGCACTACTAAAGCGGGAAATAGTGAATTTAGAGATTAAGTTTTTTTAGAACCCCCCCCCCCCCCCCAGAGCTGAGAAGATCGGAACACCTGAGGAATCAGGCTGACCAGAATGATTTTGTACATCAAAACCTATGGTCATACAACCAATTGAGACCGAATTACGAATATTAGAGTATACTAATATTGCTGACAATGTATTTGCAATTAATGAAATAGGATGTGAACACCAAGATAGTGTTGAAATTCTTAGAAATGGTGATTTTGTTGTATACAATTTTACTAGTTTGGCATTGACTTCTACACACTGTGAATTGTTGAGCAAAGGTTTCTCGTTTGTTCCACACTACAAAACTGACATTGCCTCTTTGTTATTGAATTTTAGATTATATACACGACAACTGAATTTGAAACTGTTATTTCCACAGGAGGATGTGAACTTTGCAGTAGGTTTAAAAAGGACGAGTATTTTTATTCCTTCCTACCATAAGAAAGTGATGGTTTTTGAGTCCTTATGTGAAACAGAATTTAGGAAACAGTTAAACAAGAATGTGTTCTATATTGTCAATCCCAGTAAAAAATGAAAGGGAAGCACTACACGAGATGAAAAATGACAGAAGGGTTAGATACATGAAACCTGATAAAGGGGGTGGGATGGTGGTGATGTCAAACCTTGACTACAGTTCAAGGATGTTTGAGATTCTTAATGATCCATCCACTTCTTCTAGAGTTTCTCATAATGAGTTTAACTATGCCTACTCTAAGATTGACATTGAGTTGTTTGATGCCTTTTCACAGGATATTATTAATGGGATTGAACCTGAATATTTGACTGTGGATGACCCAATTATTCCTGTGATCTTTGGCATTCTCAAAATCCATAAGTGTGTGTGCATGACCCACCATTTAGACCTATTGTGGCAGCTAGGGGCTCCAAGATGGAACCATTAGCTGCTTTTATTGACCACTACACTAAAACTATTATTGCTACTAGTGACCACATTTTGAGGGACTACTGGCATTGTCTTGAGATGTTGTGAGATGTGGTTTCTATTGATAATGTGATTTTTTTGACCAAAGATGTGGTCAATCTCTTCTCCGTGATTCCCCATGGAGACGGTATTAAAGCCTTTGAAGAATGTTTATTTATGGCTGGTGGTATGTCTAGTGTGAGAGTTAATTTTTTAACTAGCCTGATGGAAATTGTTTTTAAAAACAATTTCCTATTCTTTGAAGGTGAGTATTACCATCAAATCACAGATGTTGCAATGGGGGCGAAATGTGCCCCCGTGTTTGCAAATGTGGTTTTATTGGAATGGGAGAAGGAAACAATTTTTAAGTCTAGGTTTATGTCCAAAATCATTAAATATCTAAGATTTTTGGATGATATACTGGTCTTACGGACAGGGACAGAGGCAGAAATCGAGGATTATGTATCTTTCTTGAACAGCAGTACAGACTTCTTGTCCTTTACCCACAGATTCAATAGGGACGAGATTGACTACTTGGACATACTTCTCAAGAAAAGAGAAGGAAAGTTAATTTCCACTATTTTTAGGAAGCCAACACACTCAAATGGGTTGCTACACTATGATAGTTGTCATCCCCCCCATCAGAAACGGGGTGTAGTGAAAGGTCAGATGTGTAGGTTATCTAGGTTGGTGAGTGATGACAATGAATTTAAGAGTGAAATATACACACTTATTGGGATGTTTGTTAACCAAGGATACCCCCTGAAAATGTTGTTGAAGATCAAAAAAGAAATATATTAAAAAAAGACAATGTTTTTTGCCCTATTTTGGGGGTTGGGATTGTTCCCCCTAAGGCTGCCACAGTATCTGCTGTAGGGAACACAGTGATGGTGTTGAAATACAATCAGGATTGTCCTCAACTTGTAACCATTTTGAATTCTGTCTGGAACAAGAGTTTAGACATGGAACTCAAAAACCAGTTGGGGGACACACCTCGAATTGTATACAGTAGAGGCAGGAATTTAAAAGACATTTTAGAACAGAATGACATGAGATTAAAGGGTATTTAATAGGTCTAGCATGTATAAATGTGGTTGTTGTAACTACTGCAAATACATTAATGATGGCCCATGCATGGCAGTGGAGGGTCACTATCAAACCTTGGAATGTCCTTGGCGGGGAACATGTACCACATCAAACATTGTGTATATTGCCACCTGTAGCACATGCTCAGCATTGTACGTTGGAAAAAATGTGTGTAAATTAAAGGACAGAATTGACGAGCATGTGAGGGACATCAAGAACAGGAAAGTGAGTAGTGCACTTTTCAATCACTCTGTAGTTTGTCATAATTTTAAAATATTTTTGTTTTTTATTATTGACAGGGTTGACTTGAATGAAAGAGGGGGCAATATTAAAACTAATTTGGAGTTGTGTGAAACTAGGTGGCAATTGAGATTAAATGCCAAGAATTTACCAGGCATTAATGATTATATTTCTGTTGCCCCCTTGTTGAAACAGAGATCCATGATTGTATAGATTTTATATTAAATTAGCACTATTTTTGTTATTTATGAATTAGTTAAGGTTTTAAATTACCATGGACCCGTTAATAACTTCTGTGGTAACAAATGTTTTTTTTTTCTTTTTTTTTAATTGAATATGTTTGGTTATTAAGTTAGACTTGTTTTTAACTTAGGCAGCAGTCAACTATTTGTGATGTAAATGGTTTTACACTATATAAAGGAAGTGATGTTTTAATATGGTGACTCTGATGAAGCCTGAGACTGACAGGTGAAAGTGCTTAGTCTACCATTGAGGTATTAAAGCAGTGTTTCAACTCTTTGTGTTTTGGTGTTTAATGGTTTATCTTTACCCTTCATGCGGTGAAGTTTAAAATCTTTGGTTAAAGTTGCTATACTATCTAGAAAAAAATAGTTGAAACGTATTGCAGTTTTGAGTGGTGAATTATCAGGAGATTAAAAAAATAAAATGAAGTCAACCAAAATTGCCAGATAAATCCTCAAAAAGCCAAGGAAGTACAAGTTGAAGTAGTAATATTCTAAATGCAGGTTTATTTCTTTCTTAAAAAACAGCATACGTTTTCGCTACTGTTAAACAGTAGCTTCATCAGAGAAACTGACAAGCGGATAACGCCAGGTATATGAATCTTTAACAGTAGCGAAAACGTATGCTGTTTTTTAAGAAAGAAATAAACCTGCGTTTAGAATATTACTACTTCAACTTGTACTTCCTTGGCTTTTTGAGGATTTATCTGGCAATTTTGGTTGAGTTATCAGGAGAGGCGTTTAGGTTGAATTTTTGACTGGGATGCAAGATTTCTTTAATGGATGTCAAATTTTTTTAGGGTTGTGTTTAGTATTATTCTGAAAGTTATTACAGTATAGTTCTTTTTGTCTTCATTTATTTGCTTTTTAGTACAATTGTGAAGCATTCTGAAGTTTTCAAGATATCGAAGTGTTTTATATTTTTGCCATTCTTTCCATGCCTTTTCTCTATCCTGCATTAGCATTCTGTTCTTTTTGGTTAGCCAAATTGCATTATTTGTTTTCTGTCTCTTCCTTCTAGTAGGTGCAAGGCTATTTAAGATATTTAGAAAAGTTGTATTGAATTCAATTACAGCATTGTCTAAGGGGAAGATTTTTAGGAAGTTCCAGTTAAAAGATGATAATGTAGTAATGGCCATTTCTGGGTTAAACTTGAAAGGTTACTTGTTGCTTTATAAATGTGTTGTTTAACTGGATATGTGAGATGTCTACTCATATAATCTGGGAGATGATCACAGAGAGAGAGAGTCTTACATTGTACCTGTGGTGGATTATTTGCTAGGTCTGATACTAAGAAAGACCCAGTCTAATACAGAATTTGATGTCTTACTATAATGTGTGGGACTATTATTTATTTATTTATTTATTCATTGGCATTTGTTTACCAGGATAGTCCGCTGGGCCATTAAGAGCCCATTTTCAGTGGAGGCCCGGGGAGAAAAGCACCATAAAAACATAGAACATTTGACAAAATTAACAATATGGACATTTACACAAAAAATATGCACATAAGAAAAATATTAACAATTAGTTTTGTGAAACCATATCAATTCATGCTAGATGAAGAGGAGTTAGAGTTTATATCCAATCAATAGACATTTACATCACCTAATAATATTTTCTTGTGGAAATGTTATAGGATCATAGGGAGTTACTAGGCTATTGAACCTGATGCCCTTATAAGCCTAACCAAGAGTTTAGCCCATGGTTAGACAAATCAGCACCCGATGCCCCTGTCCAGCAGGGACACGGGTGGAATCCCAGGAATGTATTTTATATTTCTCATCCAGTTATCCAGGTTGTGCTTAAAAAGAGGTAAAGAGGTACTCTGTTTGATGTGGAGAGGGAGTCTATTCCATAGATGGGAGAGTCTCTGGGACACAAATCTGTCCTGCCAACAAGTTCTATTGATGTCACAGAACAAGATGAGGCCACTCTTATGTGTTACTCAAGTGGATCTTGACTTGCAGATATGCAGCAGTTCCAACAAGGCAGGATCCAAGATCACCTTGTATGCCAGACACAGGTCACCTCTGAAAAGTGTCTATATTAAACTTGAGTAGAGGGATAGGGCTTTTAGCCTATCTGTGTATGGTAGATTTTTGAGGCCCTGGATTCTCCTGGGAGGAACCACTGTGGATTACCAATATAGGGTATCTTCAGTATAGCTGTATTGTCACCAGTATGGCTATAAAGGACAATAATACATGTTTGTTTATAATTATTTATTTTGAGGAAAGGAATAAGAAGCTATGCTGAACTGAACTTTGGTGTTGGTTTGTTGTAAAGGGAAATGTAGTAGATATTGGGAAATATTAAAGCAATACCACCACATTTCTTCTTTAAACAGTCATTATGGATGATATTATAGCCAGGAGGTATAATTTCAGAGTTGTTTATGCTGAGTTTAAGCCAAGTTTCAGTTACAGCGAGAACATCAGACTTATGTTGAGTAATCCAAGCATGTAGTTCAGCAGTTTCATTTCTAATACTTCTAGAATTTATTGCAGCAAAAGTTAGATCATCAGGGGTGGGGAATGGTTGTTGCTTGGTTACAGAAGTGTGTGGGAGAGAATTATATTTGTGTTTCTTTTGATAGGTGAAACCAGAATTAGGTTGCATATCTCCTCCTAGAAGGATTTTACTATATTGGGAAATTATGAGGATTCTGCTCTTAATTTTGTTTTGGTTTGAGTTGAAGTGTCATTAATCAGCCTATATTTGGAATAAAGGTGAGAGGCAATAACAAATAGGCCTGGTGCAATGTGTGAAGAGTGTAAAAAGGATGTATGGATAGGTGGTTGAGACAGAGTTGGAGATATGTTGCAAGATATTGTTGAGTCATGGTAGGATGAAAGATGGCATAGTAAGAGGAGAAGAATACAGGATAAGCTGAACAGTAGTATAATTAAGAATAGGAATTTGTATTTTATAGATGTCAGATGGTGGGGAAGTAGCAGTGAAGAAGGAAACACAAAGGTGCAGGACATTAGGAGATTCAGTGATGGTTGATTCTGAAATCTGGAAGAGTATAGGTAAGGAGAGAAGTATTGCCCCAAAACGAAGAGAGGTAGGTTGTCCTGGTATCTTCTCTGCAATGTAAGAAAGAGGGGTATTAAAGGCTAGAGTATTGATAATGTAGTACAAATAAGAAGAAATTAGTTTTATTTGGAAAAAGAAAAAGATACAGTGTGGAATAGAGTGGTACTATTAGGGATGGGTTGTGATTATACGTTAATAGGAGGTTAAATGGATATACTACAAAGCAGTATGGGAGGAAGAAAGATAGTTAGGAATGGGGCTAAAAATTAAATAGAGATAGGGAAGAAGGAAACAAGAAAGAGAAGTGCATGTATGGAAGTAGTAAGGTCACCTGGGGAGGATTTTGGAATAGGAGTCACAACTGAAATGTGTATGTAGGAACTATAATATTAGAGTAAGGGGGGTGGGTAGGAATTGGGGGTGGGGTAGGGTAGGGGAGCAAAGTGAAGTGAGGCCATTTTAAGCATAGCCAATTTCACTTTTTTGTGCTCAAAATAACCTGGCCCATTTGGTCAAAGATTGGCCTTCCCCATTCCTTGGTCGATAATTATATATTACCCCTAATGAGAATAACAGGGATCATGCCATATATAATTTGAGGGGACTGATGCATGGGATAAAGCATTTATGGGCTGTCTCCGCCCTCTAGTAGTATAAGGGGCGGTCCTGTGGTAAACTTTCTTTTTCCCATA
>NC_056740.1:296342627-296375127 GCF_019279795.1 Protopterus annectens
TAGTGCAAGCATTATCAGCACACTTAACATTAAGCAATTTTATCAAAGGGCTTTTAGCTTGGTGAGCAGTTTAAGGGGAGCAACATTGCAAAATGATATGTATGTGTTTATTGTCAACAGCCAATAAATGGGGAGGGGTGGGATTATGTTGTGAAATCTTCATAAGGGGCAGACAACAACAGATACACTGGGTTTAAGAACACAACTACAACAGGGTGGGTGTGACGGAAAAACAATTAGACCCTTAGCTCTGAGCTGATTGGTCTAAAGGCACCTTAATTTTTATGCACATTATCTGGGTTTTAAGCCTTGTGTTTCTAAAGTATAGTAAAAAAAAAACACTTATGCTGTACTGATGAGGTTAAAAAAGTCTGAAACATAGCATATATACAGCTAATGGGATTTGGTTTTATTGGCCAGAATATACCCATAAAGACTTAAAAAGTAAAAAGTAATGGGTGTTCAGAAATTAGAAGCACTGATATATCTTCATAATGTGTCATTTGCATATATTCAATGGTCTTCTTCTACAAGAGATTTAAAGAAAAACTCCACCTTCTCCTACAGTTTAACTCAACTCTTGGGTTACTTTTCATCTTACAATATGGTTCCAGTACTATGTAGGTAGCAGAAACTTGGTTGTACTTTATAAAACTTTCATTTCCTTGCCTTAGAATCAAAGGAAGGGAAAGACCACCCACTTTTTCTAAGCTTAACTTCTCAAAGAATATGTAGAGGAATGTCTCTATGCCTGCATGACATACAACAGACACAGAGAAATTTGTAGTCAGATAACTGCTGCCACTCTTATATGAGTAATTAGTCCTGCTGATGTCAGGAGCTCAGCAACTGAAGTAAAAAGACAGAGATGTGTGAATTTGTTTCCCATTGTCTTTACTACAGAGAGGAAGAGAATTTACACTGATTCACACCTACATCCAATGTTGCCATGCCTGTCGCCATGCCTTTCATAGCAAAACAGAGCTACTAGATCAGTCGAAGGTTCAAAGGCAGTTGTCATCTTTTTTGACAAATTTACATAAGCAGCATCACAGTTTCTCACAGCTAACACTTTATATACAAGTTTTCATTCATTCAAAACCTTATAAAGAATTGTTTCTTTAACAGGTTGCTTATTTCAGAAAAGTCTCCCTATAAAGTCTTGAATTTCATACAGCTTCTTAAATCTTATTTTTTTCTTTTTGTTTGAATTTCTGCAGATAGCCCTACCCAAGGATCAACATAATCCTTTCATATTATAATCTCTCAATATAACCAATACCGTACACATATTATTACTAATTTCTGGATTATCTTTTCAAATTCCATTATTACTCCTCCCCTGCTGGCCTCATGGTGTGTTTGTCCACTTGCTCCCTAAATTGCTGTGAATTCCCAGCATTTGTGACACTGCTACAACTCCTTTTACCGCACAAAAATCCAACTCTGTGAAACCTAAAAGATATCGGGAGTTTATGCTGCCCTGAAGAACCAAACACTATCAGATGCATGTTTCACCACATAAAGGTTATTTTGAAAGCTGTGTTTTATGATAATCCTTAACTTGCTAACTACAAATGTTTGAGCCAGCAGCAGGAATTTTTTTTACTCTATTTCTTCCTCCTTCGATATTATTACAGTAGCTTGCACATGGTACTGGATTATAATTTTTACCTCTAGTCCCTATAGTAATTTGATTGGTCACCAGATGTCTTGAATGTTATATCTTCCCTACAGAGTTCTTTCCCAACTTAAATACATTTTAATTCACTTTTTCCATTACTCTATATAACCATAGCCCTTTTACTATATCAGTTTATTTAGGCTCCCAGCTGCCCATACCAAGACAGTCTCACTAATATCTACAATGACAAGTGTTATAGATAATGGACAAACACATTTACTACTAAGCAGCCAATAGTTCAGAGCAATTGATTGCTTTTACTTGCACATACCTGGAATTTGGCTCTTCCAAATATCTGTCTAGCAACAACATTTTACTTTTTTCTTACTGGTTCTCCTTTGGTCCCCCCTCCAAATATCTGCCTAATAATAACCATTTGCTTTTTTCTTACTAGTTCTCCTCTGGTCACCCCCCCCACCAACCCATGTCTGGTGTGAGTTTACTTCTACCTCCAAACCAATGGGTGCCTTTTTTTAAAATAGGTAGTCCTCCCCTTGGTGTGTTAGTCCACTTGCTGTAAGTGTATTATTTTCAGCTATATGTTTTGTGGCATGATTGTACATACTGTAAATGCAATTTTTTAACTATCTGTTGTGCATTATATGAATAATTGCTTTATGAGAATGATTACTACTTGCCATGTGTACTTGTTACATTTTATGCAAATGTTTGCAGCTGTTCAGTGTGCACTTCTATGTAAAATTACCTGTCTCAGAACTGTTCTAAATATCTGTTTAAGTTAGTAGTGTCTGTATTCTACTGAGCTGGAGTGTGTTTGTGTAGGTAGTATCTCTCACTGTATGTACCGGAGGCTGTGTAATTTAGTGAGCCCGTGACTTAGGTTTAGTGACACTGAATTTATCTACTTTTTTGCCTTAAGGTGCCTAGAGATTTGTTGTAGGCAGTAATACATATTTCTTATATGTTGCATTGTATTGATTCCTACAACTGAATTAATAGTCTACAAATAATACTACTGTGTTTATTTAGTGGATGATACTGCTCTTCTACATAGTTACTGCTTATTATTTTTCCAGTTTATTTCTTATCATTATCTTTCCCTCTTGATCTTTTCCTTAGCCATTAATTGCTGTGCATTCCCAGCATTTACAACACTGCTATAGTTTTCCTTTTACTGTACAAAAATACAGGTCTTTGAAATGTAAAAGATATTGGGAGTTTCTGCTGCTCTGAAGAACCAAACACTATTATATGTATGTTTTACTACATAAAGGTTATTTTGAAAGCTGTATTTTATGATAATCCTTCACTTGTTAAGTACAAATGCCTGAGCCATCAGCAGGGTTATATTTTACTCTATTTCTTCCTCCTCCAATATTATTACAGTACCTTGCACTTGGTACTGGATTATAGTTTTTTTTCCTCTAGTCCCTATAGTAATTTGACTGATCAACAGACATCATTTGAATTTTATATCTTTCCCTATAGACTCCCTTCCCAACTTATATACATTTTGTTTCACTTTTTCCATCATTCTATTTAACCACAGCCCTCTTACTATATAAATTTATTTAGGCTCCCAGCTGCCCATACCAAGGCAGTCTCACTAATATCTACAATAACAAGTGTTATAGCTTAATGGACAAATAAATTTACTCCGTTTGCCCTTCACTATGCTCAGGCTCACTTCTCTCCTCTACCCTACCCCCATTCCCATCCACCCCCAGGCTCTTGTCCTTTATACCTAACTAGCCATTCCCCTAAGCCTCACTCTGACACCAACCTCATTTATATATACTCACTCTCTTTAATCCACATCACCATCTACCTTCACTTCACATCACCTCACTCACACAATACCCAAATTGTACAATCTCTTCAGGTTAATACCCCCTACCTAATCCCCCCAGTCTAACCACAACCAACATAAGTATAGCCACACCTAAATCCCTACTCACTCCTGTAAAGATACCTACTAAAAGTTCAAAACAATACATAAACGCTATATTAGAGCAAAATGTGGCCCCTAACCTTTACATTAATAATAAGCCTTGCCGTCATCTCACACTTAACCTCCTACCACTGCACTAGAAACTCAAACTTCCAGATGAAATCCCTTACCTGCCAATCCCATTCACAAGAGAAACCAGCCTTTTCATATCTCCTTTTATCTTTAACATGTCAAATCATGACCTTGCCACATTCAAAGTAACCCCGCACCAACTAAACGACCACATTTCTTCAAACTATAACACGTCTATAATCAAATGCCTAAAAACTATAATCCAAATAGCATCCCAAATCATACGTAGTGGAGATATGCACCCAAACCCTGGCCCTACAAACAATAACAACCCCCTCTGCTATCAGACAAATAACATTCTAACCTCCCCCAGGAAATCAACAGATCTCCTTATACTCAACATAAACATAAGAAACATGCTAAACAAAATCCCAGAGCTACACACTACCTTTGCCCTCTACTCCCCTGACATAGTCCTTCTCACAGAGACCCAGTTAAAACTATTAAATAATAATAATAACTTTGGTCCACCTGGTTACAATGTTCTTAGACAAGACAGAATATCCAAAAAGGTGGAGGCATTGCTCTCCTCTTCAAAAACAACCTGCCCATTGAAATGTTAATCAACAAACAACCCAAGTTCATTAATGCAGAAACTATGTTCACTAAGCTGAAAATCAACTAAAAAAACACTTACATATAATTGGTAGCTATATACCCCCAGCAATAACAAATCCGTTCTACGCTGGCCATCCCACAAATTTCACAAACAAGCAATCATACTAGATGATGTTAATATCGACTGGCCCTCCTGTAACTTGCCCCACCCCACTAACCACATTAACCTACACTGTTTTGCTCAACTAATCAAAACCACAACATGGGTAGATAAAGCATCAAAAAAGGAGTCCATCCTAGACTGTATCCTTACTAAAAGTTCATCTCAATCCTAACTCTCAGGCCCCCTTCCAGATACCCTCAGCAACCACCTTCCCACCTTTATAATTAGACACCAAGTGAATCCATTAAAATCCTCCACCCTGCAACAAATCCCATACACAAAGGATTTCAGAACCCATGACTTCATATCTGTACTTAATCAATAGAACTGGAGACCACTCTCATCTCTCCCCCTGGAAAATGCTGTAAACTACTTCAATAACACTTTCCTAAAGATTCTAAATCATCTTGCCCCTATCGGATCTGTCAGAGCTAAGTCCAACAATGCCCCCTGGCTGACCAGAGATACTCGTCTACTGTTAAAACAAAGAGATAAAGCATGGGACTTGTGGCATCAAAATAAAACTCAAACTAATAGATAGGCATACCAGGAACTAAGGAACAAAGCCAAAAAACAAATTAGAACAGACAAAATGAACCACTGTATAGGCATTCAAACCAAACACAAAAATAATCCAGAAATTCTAGGCTGCCATTTATAAAATCCTTCAACCAGGAAGACCAGTACTCCACCTCTAACATTGACACCATCACCAATAATATTGCCACTCAAGTCAATGATCACTTCACTTAATCCATCCTAGCCCTCACCAATAATAGTTCTCCCATGTCACATCCAAACCTATATTCCATACCAGCAGACCAAAACCTCTTTTCCTTACAGCCTTTTCCAACTAGAACAATATAAAAATACCTAAATAGGCTTAAACCTACAACCCTGACCACCAACAAATTACCTGCAGAATATCTAAAGATCACAGCCAAAGCCATCTCTTATCCACTCTTCATGCTCATTAATCGCTCTTTATCAGAACAATGTGTTCCTTTTCTGTGAAAAATTTTAAATATAATACCACTCCACAAAGGATGGGACTGTGTAGAACTATCTAATTACTGTCCAAATGCCATTCTATCCCCCTTATCTAAAATCCTCACTAATAAACTACTAACCAACACCCAACCTAGTACGGATTCCACCCCAATCACAGTACTACAACAGCTTTTGTTAGCTTTACCAACACAGTAAACCAACATCGATACAATGGTAACATAGTACTCCTAGATCTCTCCAAGGCTTTAGATACTGTCTCCCATCCCAAACTTCTTTCTGCTCTCTCTAATCTTAATCTTATCCACTCCACACTCAGATGGTTCCAAGACTATCCTACCAACCACCAACAAACAGTAAAATGGCAAAACTCCTTATCTCCCTTCCTACTTGTCACCCTAGGGTTTCCCCAAGGATCCATTCTTGGACCTCTTCTTTTCAACATATTCACCAACCAACTCCACAAAGCTACCCAGCATGCCACTCTAGTGCAGTACGCTGATGTCTCCACTGTAATCTGCACTGCCCCATCACTCTCACAACTCCAGGAATTGACACAAGAGTCCTTTACTGCTGTTGAAACCTGGTTAGCCAACTCTCAACTAATACTTAACCCCAGTAAAAGACATCTAATTATATTCTATCCCACTAGAGCCTTAGACCCCATACCATCATTCACAATATTCTCAGCTAATAACACCCCTATCACACCTGTCTAACATACAAAACTTCTAGGGGGTTATTATAGATCACAACATGAAATCCGATATGCACATTGCACAGACAATAAAGAAAGTCCATAAAAAACTTGGAACCATACATAGATGCGAAATGTACCTCAACCTCACCAATGACAGTAAAGCCACCACTGCAAGAACCAACTACTATCCACACTCCTCCATGCGTTCCCCATATTCATCAACCTGAACAAACCAGACTTTAACAAGCTAAACACTTGCTACAATAAAATAGCTAGGTTTGTTACTGACTCACCCTTCAGGGCACATCACTGCATAGCAATCAAGCAACTATCCTGGCTAGAATTATCTAACCTGCTCACATATAACCAGCTTACAATAGCCCACCAAATTCTAGATTTACCCCATAGAGTTCCTGCTCTTCAAGGTCTACTTAATATCTACTCTAACAAATGCCTATAAGATCCACCAATAAAGTACTGGCTGGCATAGGCAAAAGTAACAATACCTCTGGGGATTCCTTGTTTTCCATTTCTGTTGCAAATGCATGGAGTACCATCCCAGTAGATATTAGGACCACTGAAAACAAAAATAATTTCAAAAAAACCCTCTGGTCCCATTTACATAGTTCTTGGTTATGTAATTGTTCTGACCCTGGGTAGCTTCACTTAATTAGATCATATAATTCTTTAACCTTCTATGAAAACATGCAGCAACTCCTTTCTATACTCTTCATCCATCCATCCATCCATCCTCAACCATTTTCCCATTTTGTACATGGAGTTGGGGTTTCACTTCCGCAATGACAATCATCTCAAGCCAAGGTTTACACTGCCGGGTGGCTAGCTCTGCCACCATAATTCATTCACACCACTCCCTCATGCACATACTCTCACCTATGGCCAATTTAGAGTGTCAAATCCACCTAATGCATGTCTTTGGAATGTGAGAGTAAACCAGAGCACCTGGATGTGTGTTTACTGTACTAACCACTAATGAATGTAACCAAATGACTGAACAAAATGTCCTTTCAACTGTATTGTTTATTTTAACACACTCTGCTCCTTATGGTATATTTACTTTTTGCTCCTTTCTTTGCTTTGAAACTGTAAATTAACTTTTTATTCTGTACTATACTTTATTAACGTGTGTGAAGATTGGGGAAAGATGGGCGAAGGCTGCCAGCTTAGTCAAATATAATTTGATACATAATTCTATCATTTGTATATATAAATGTAAAATACAGGCGTGTGTTCTTAATTGAAAGAAAACACTGTAAAATGTGGACTTCAAGATTGTTGCAATATTGCCATCTAATTTAAGGAAAACCAAGCCAAGCATTGCAAATGTTCTTTGAAGTTACAATTATCTAAATGGTGGTGCCAAATCGACTGGCTGAACACATTCTTTCTATTGCCTTAACTTAAGGAATAATTGTTCATAGGTTCATAGGTTCATAGGTTCATACTAGGCTATCTGCCCGAGGGCATTTATAAGCCTAGCCCATTGTTTTGTGGCTTACGCCACCCCTTTAGTATGGGGAACTATACCCATTATTTTGCTGTGCCTCTGTCGAGCAGTGACACTGAGGTAATTCCTGGGGTATATCTGCGATCTCCCATCCATTGGTCAAGATTTCTCTTGAACAAGGCCAGCGAGGTGCTCTGCCTCACATGTACCGGGATTTTGTTCCACAGCATAGGGAGTCTTTGGGTGATGAATCTATCCCTCCAGCACGTCCTATTAATAGCCGTGTCGAGGTTTAAGTCTCCCGCCCTTGTGGCTCTGATGGATCTAGATTTTTTGAGGTGAAGCATATTCATCAAATCTGGGTTTGACATGGCCTTGTATGTTAGGCAAAGGTCACCTCTGAGCAAGCGGTAAGCGACTGAATAGAGCTGGAGTTCTTTCAGTCGGGCAGCATAGGACAGATTTTTGAGGCCCTTTATCCTTTTGGTGAGGAACTTTTGTGGCCTCTCCAGCTGCTGCAAGTGTCGGGTCAGATACATTCCGAATGGGGCATTGTACTCAATCATTGGTCTGATGAGTGATGAGTAAAGGGAGACTATGACCTCCCTTGATCTAGATGAGAATCCCTTCATGATAAGGTGGGCAATGTAGAAGGACTTCCTAACTACTTTAGCTACATGGGTGTCGAATGACAGACTACTATCAACCTGGGTCCCCAGGTCCCTGATAACTTCTTCTGTGCTCAGTGGATTGCCACCTATTTGGTAGCTAGGGGTAACCTTGTTTTTCCCAAAGGGTATGACTATGCATTTTTGGCATTTAACTTTAGGCCGTGGCTCTGGCACCAGTTATCCGTTTCTGTGAGACCCTTCTGAAGGATATCTGTGTCAGATGTGTTTTCTACTATGGCCAGTTTGCAGTCATCTGCAAACTTTGTCAGCCATAACCCTCCTGTGTTTGCTTGTACTTCGGAAAAGTAGATGCCAAACAAGAGTGGGCCCAGGACTGAGCCCTGTGGGACACCACTTGTGACAGGCTTTGAGTCTGACATGGCGCCAGCAACTCTGACCCTGTGGGTTCTGTCACTCAGCCAGTTTGCAACCCATCTTGTGATGTATGGGTTAACATTTAAGCTGATGAGTTTTTCAATGATACCCGAGTGGGGTATTGTATCGAAGGCCTTAGCCAGATCAAGGTAGGCTGTATGGACTGCCTTTCCCTCATCAATGGCTTTGGTGACTGTTACGAAAAAGTCAACCAAGTTTAAAAGGCATGATCTGCCTTTGACAAAGCCAAACTGGGTTGGATCCAAAGTCTGCAAATTCCCTATGTCTTTATTTATGAGGTCCATTATGATCCTCTCCATGGCTTTGCAGATAAGGCTTGTCAAGTTAATGGGCCGGTAATTTCCAGGGTCTGTGGAGGCACCGCCTTTGTGAAGTGGGACCACAGTTGCAGTGCGCCACTCCCTGGGTACGTATCCAGAGTTAAGACTTTGATTAAACAGCTGTCCTAGCTGTGGGTTTAATTCCTCATTGAGTTCGTGGAGCACACAGCCGGGGACACCATCGGGTCCCATGGATGCTGTGTTTTTGCTTTGGAGAGAGCAGTTCTCACTTGGGCTGGAGATGTTTGGGGGCTGCACTCATTTGGTATAGATATCTCTCCTTTTGGGGAGGGGAGAAGTTTGCACTGAACCTGTCAGCCAGTATGTTGGCAATGTCTGTAGGATCAGTAATCTTCACATCATTTTGAACTAGTTCTGAGCATATCTGGGAGTTTCCTCCTAGGTTTCTAACATAGCTAAAGAAGGCCTTATGATTGTCTTTTGAGTCTTTAGCTATTTTTCTCTCGAAATTTGCTTTGGATGATTTTATGAGAGCTCTTAGCTTTCTACATATAGTGATTAAGGGTGTCTTACCTTTTAAGGATTTTGCTCTATCTTGTAGTAGCTTCCTCCTTTTGTTGTAGAGTTTGTTTATGGCTGGGGTCCACCAGACTGGACGCTTGCCTTTGGTACAAAGAGTCTTTGTTTTGCTTGGGATTGCCTTATCCATGCAGTCCTGCAGGTGCTGGTAGAAGGCGTTTGTAAGTGATTCAGCGGCTTGAGTATTGTTTTCCGTCGGCTCGTTGGCCTGTAAGGAGACCACACTAGTCTTTAGAAGTGTGAAGTCGGCTTTTGAGAAGTTCTTTACTGTGGTCTTTTTATTTCAGGTGGGGTGGGATGAGGACCTCCAGCGAGATTAGTTTGTGATCTGATCTCACCAGTGAGGGGTATACTTCGGTGTTGAACATTGTGCTCCCATGTTCGTGATGATGAGATCAAGTATGTTATCTCCTCTTGTGGGGATGGTGACTAGTTGTTCCATGGCATTTGAGTTTATGAATTCCAGGAACTTTTGGGCTAGGGTGTTTGGGCTTGAGTAGTGTTCCCAGTCTATATTAGGGTAATTGAAGTCACCTAGTATGATGGTGTTTGGTGATACATTTATCCCTCTAGTGTTTTCAGGAAGGCCATGTGAGTTTCCTGAGTTTGTGAGGGTGGCCTGTAACATGCTACAATTTGCAGAGCAGTCTTGCCTATGGTTAATTGCACCTGGATGGTCTCCGATGCATCGTCGTTGCCACCAGTCTTGAGGTGTGGGTGTCCTTGATGAATATGGATACCCCTCCTTTCTTGGTATTGTCCGGATTTTGGGGCGAGCATGATATGAGGTAAAACCTGATAGCGCTGGGGTGCTCTCAGGAGCCTTGAACCAGGTTTCTGTCACAGCACAGACATCGATGTTCTCCATACTGAGAAGGGCCTCGAGTGCGTGCATTTTGAGATTTAGACTTCTGGCATTGAGCAGCATTACCCTTAGTTTTTTCCTTTTTGTGTTCTAGGGTGGTAGGTTTAGAATTTGAGCCTTGCCTAAAAAGGCACTATGGGGTGGCAAGAGCCTTTGCCAATATCCGGAATCCCAGGGTGACAGGTGCAAGCCATCCCTTGGCAGCGTGGCTTGTCCAGCATGTCATCCCAGGCAGACAGATACTGGATCCCCTTTGAATGACACCAGTGTTTAAGCCAATTGTTAAAGCTGATCATCTTATCTCTGTATTGTGGCATCATTCTTGGTGAAGGTAGGATACTGCTCAAGGTCAGGGTCATACCTGCCTGGGCTACATAATCAGAGAGCTCCTCAATGTCTCTTTTCATGTAGTCCAAGGAGGTGCGTCTCAGGTCGTTTACACCAGCGTGGACAATGACTGAGTCATATTTGTACCTGCTGTTGAGAGACCTGAGTGCTTGCGTTATGTGGCGGATTCTAGCCCGACAGGCAGCTTACTGTGACCTTCTCCTTACTCAGTCTGGTGAGCGGGACATCAGTGTGTCTGACTATGGAGTCACCAATGACTAGTGTGTCTGGCATTGTGTTTGGCCTTAAGGGCTGTGACTGTTTGACACTCTGACTGTGAGGTCTATGTGTTGCGGTGTTGTGTTCTGAGGTGGTGGTTGTTTGGGTGTCTGCTTTGGTGGCCTCTGCTGTTTTGGTAGATTTTTGATCAGAGCCTCCAGTATGTCTTTGTGTGTTCATGTGTATGATTTGAGGTTGTAATGGTACTATGTGAGACTGGGTCTATAGTGTGTGTGGTAACCTTCTCCTCCTGACTGGTCTTGCCAGTCCTATGTTGAGAGAGCTCAGCCTCCAGTTTGGCCGTATAGTTGCATCTCTCGCATGTATTTGTGTTTTGTGGGAGGAGGAAAGGGTTGTCTGTGTACATGAGGCAATTGAAACATTGCCTCAATATTCCAGGTTCACCAGCTGAGCAGGAGAGGACACTAGCAACTGATCCCTCAACATGCTAGAAGGGTAGACGAAAAACTTTAAAAAGATTCCGGGGGACGTGGGTGACCGAGAAATGGGGGTTGCCTTTTGGGGTGCTATCTATGACAAGAGTGCCGTATCAAGGTAATAAGTACTGTAGGAGCAAGTGCTAGGTTTAATAGATAGAGAATAGTCTACTTGGAGTCAAGTAGAGTTGATCTTTTTACTTATAGGATACGCTGATTTGATCAGTAGTATAGTTCGAGGAAGGTAGTTTTAAGGGAAAATTTGAAGAGTGGACTTTAGGTAGCCCGAATAGTTTAAACCTGCTTAACCAGCACTGCCCTAGTGTGCAACAGTGGCAGCTCCGCTAAATCGCTCTAAATCGCGCTAACGTGCGTTTAGCGCGTTTTATACCAGGGGGCTGGAAAAAGCTAGAAACTGGCCCAAAACGACCAATAAACTACTAGTTACTGGCTGAAACCTCACAAAACTGGACAAAAGGCAGCTCAATGCTTCCCACTCCCACTGGTAAGCAAGGTAGCTTCCCTTCCCCCAAATAAGGCAAGGAAACAGTACACAGGAACTACAACCAAAGCCCAGGAATCAGCAACTCTGAAACTGGACTAAACTAGTAAAGCAGGAAAGCAAGGTAGCTTCCCTTCCCCCAAATAAGGCAAGGAAACAGTACACAGGAACTACAACCAAAGCCCAGGAATCAGCAACTCTGAAACTGGACTAAACTAGTAAAGCAGGAAAAACAAGAGATATTTTTTCTTTTTTTCTTTTTTTCACAAAACAGGCAGAAACAGGTACAGCAAACACTTATAAATGCTATGAATCAGCTACTACAGCTTACACAGAAGAATTTGCTACAAATACAGTCAAATAGTAACAGACAAGGATTCCAAGTGCAATATTAAGTTAAATGCAGTAAAAACAGCTTCAATGTAACAGAAAGGCAGGCGAAATACAGTTGCTAGGTATTCAGATGTGGAAAGCAACAAAATTATACTTAGTATCAAGAAAAGTCGCTTATTCAGCTCTCTGCAGCCTGGATTACTCTGCTGGCCCACGTGGAGTTTGTGCTGAGTAGGTACAAGCTGAAAGTTTTATACCAGGGGGCTGGAAAAAGCTAGAAACTGGCCCAAAACGACCAATAAACTGCTAGTTACTGGCTGAAACCTCACAAAACTGGACAAAAGGCAGCTCAATGCTTCCCACTCCCACTGGTAAGCAAGGTAGCTTCCCTTCCCCCAAATAAGGCAAGGAAACATTATACAGGAACTACAACCAAAGCCCAGGAATCAGCAACTCTGAAACTGGACTAAACTAGTAAAGCAGGAAAAACAAGAGATATTTTTTTCTTTTTTCACAAAACAGGCAGAAACAGGTACAGCAAACACTTATAAATGCTATGAATCAGCTACTACAGCTTACACAGAAGAATTTGCTACAAATACAGTCAAATAGTAACAAACAAGGATTCCAAGTGCAATATTAAGTTAAATGCAGTAAAACAGGTTCAATGTAACAGAAAGGCAGGCGAAATACAGTTGCTAGGTATTCAGATGTGGAAAGCAACAAAAATATACTTAGTATCAAGAAAAGTCGCTTATTCAGCTCTCTGCAGCCTGGATTACTCTGCTGGCCCACGTGGAGTCTGTGCTGAGTAGGTACAAGCTGAAAGTTTTATACCAGGGGCTGGAAAAAGCTAGAAACTGGCCCAAAACGACCAATAAACTACTAGTTACTGGCTGAAACCTCACAAAACTGGACAAAGGCAGCTCAATGCTTCCCACTCCCACTGGTAAGCAAGGTAGCTTCCCTTCCCCAAATAAGGCAAGGAAACAGTACACAGGAACTACAACCAAAGCCCAGGAATCAGCAACTCTGAAACTGGACTAAACTAGTAAAGCAGGAAAGCAAGGTAGCTTCCTTCCCCAAATAAGGCAAGGAAACAGTACACAGGAACTACAACCAAAGCCCAGGAATCAGCAACTCTGAAACTGGACTAAACTAGTAAAGCAGGAAAAACAAGAGATATATTTTCTTTTTTATCTTTTTTTTCACAAAACAGGCAGAAACAGGTACAGCAAACACTTATAAATGCTATGAATCAGCTACTACAGCTTACACAGAAGAATTTGCTACAAATACAGTCAAATAGTAACAGACAAGGATTCCAAGTGCAATATTAAGTTAAATGCAGTAAAAACAGCTTCAATGTAACAGAAAGGCAGGCAAAATACAGTTGCTAGGTATTCAGATGTGGAAAGCAACAAAAATATACTTAGTATCAAGAAAAGTCGCTTATTCAGCTCTCTGCAGCCTGGATTACTCTGCTGGCCCACGTGGAGTCTGTGCTGAGTAGGTACAAGCTGAAAGTTTTATACCAGGGGGCTGGAAAAGCTAGAAACTGGCCCAAAACGACCAATAAACTACTAGTTACTGGCTGAAACCTCACAAAACTGGACAAAAGGCAGCTCAATGCTTTCCCACTCCCACTGGTAAGCAAGGTAGCTTCCCTTCCCCCAAATAAGGCAAGGAAACAGTACACAGGAACTACAACCAAAGCCCAGGAATCAGCAACTCTGAAACTGGACTAAACTAGTAAAGCAGGAAAAACAAGAGATATTTTTTTTTTTTTCTTTTTTTCACAAAACAGGCAGAAACAGGTACAGCAAACACTTATAAATGCTATGAATCAGCTACTACAGCTTACACAGAAGAATTTGCTACAAATACAGTCAAATAGTAACAGACAAGGATTCCAAGTGCAATATTAAGTTAAATGCAGTAAAAACAGCTTCAATGTAACAGAAAGGCAGGCGAAATACAGTTGCTAGGTATTCAGATGTGGAAAGCAACAAAAAATATACTTAGTATCAAGAAAAGTCGCTTATTCAGCTCTCTGCAGCCTGGATTACTCTGCTGGCCCACGTGGAGTCTGTGCTGAGTAGGTACAAGCTGAAAGTTTTATACCAGGGGGCTGGAAAAAGCTAGAAACTGGCCCCAAACGACCAATAAACTACTAGTTACTGGCTGAAACCTCACAAAACTGGACAAAAGGCAGCTCAATGCTTCCCACTCCCACTGGTAAGCAAGGTAGCTTCCCTTACCCCAAATAAGGCAAGGAAACAGTACACAGGAACTACAACCAAAGCCCAGGAATCAGCACCTCTGAAACTGGACTAAACTAGTAAAGCAGGAAAGCAAGGTAGCTTCCCTTCCCCCAAATAAGGCAAGGAAACAGTACACAGGAACTACAACCAAAGCCCAGGAATCAGCAACTCTGAAACTGGACTAAACTAGTAAAGCAGGAAAAACAAGAGATATTTTTTTCTTTTTTTCTTTTTTTTCACAAAACAGGCAGAAACAGGTACAGCAAACACTTATAAATGCTATGAATCAGCTACTACAGCTTACACAGAAGAATTTGCTACAAATACAGTCAAATAGTAACAGACAAGGATTCCAAGTGCAATATTAAGTTAAATGCAGTAAAAACAGCTTCAATGTAACAGAAAGGCAGGCGAAATACAGTTGTTAGAATGTACATGTGAAATGTCTTTTATTGTTGTAGTTTCCGCAGGTGTTAGCTTGCTAAATAATATTGTTTGTTGGCCTGGGAACTCCAGACTAAGTGTCAAAATTATGTAATGTGAATACTGGGAAAACCTAAGTATCAAAATTATGTAATTTGGGAGGGCCTTAGCAGAGTTGTTTGTTAGTGTTTTTAAAAACTATTGTTCAGTGAGAGACTGTAAGCATTTTGTCTTGGACCATCAACTCCAGCACTGCTTATGCTCTTTATGTATGTAAGTAGGATTGTAGCATTGTGTTTTCTCTTAAGAATAGCTAAAGATTACAAAGTTAGAAAGTTAGATTAAGTGTTTTTTTCTTTGACATCAGACCTGTCCTACTGTATTATTTTAAGTTTCTGTGTGATCTCTGAACT
This sequence comes from Protopterus annectens, assembly GCF_019279795.1. Taxonomy (NCBI): domain Eukaryota; kingdom Metazoa; phylum Chordata; order Ceratodontiformes; family Protopteridae; genus Protopterus; species Protopterus annectens. The sequence goes on from NC_056740.1 coordinate 296,358,023, forward strand.
CTTAGATAGCTCTGTGGTGTAGTAGTATTGTCTTGTGTTTTAATTATTTATTATTAAATATTTAAAAATATTAAAAGTTTTAATTATGTATTACTAAATATTTTAAAAACCTTTACCTGTGGCTGTTTGTGTAGAGATAAGTAGGCTCTAGATACATTACATATTCATAGAGTTTATTGTAATAAGCCACTTTGATAAGCCTTAGACTGAATAGTCACATTACCAACTGGGTAATAATATTGCACAGTAATAATTGGACACCCTTTTAAGGGCCTTTGGGTAGCTGATATTATTAAGCTGGTGGTGGCAGTACTTACTACTATATAGTCTGGGTAAAGAGGCTCAGCTAGAGAATCTGTGTCAGCCTTTCCCAGGAGTGTCTGTAAAGTTGTATAAATACTTATCTCAAAGTGTGTGTGGTGTGTCAGCTACCTGGGCAGGGGCATGAAGAACTGGTTGGACAGAGAGGGTACTGGAGGTGAGCTTGCCAGCTAGGCTGAGATATGGACCCTATAGCTGTGCCAGTGGGGAGTCTTATTGGGGACCTGGGGAGCAAAGGAGCAACCAGCCCCAGACTGTGATCTATGTGTGCACTTAAGGGAAATTGTACTTTGCTGTGTGTATTTGGTATCCTTTCCTCTTCTATGAGACGTCCTCCCTGGTGTTAGTGTTGCGGATTGAGGCCCCTTAATTTCTGGGGCAGGGCATGTTTGTCACATATCTGGTGGCAGTGGTTGGGATAAGATATCCTCACATATCTGGTAGCAGTGGTGTGGGTAGAGTGAATCCTGTAGCTTATGTACAGTGATCTCTGAAAGTGTTTTGTACTCTAAATCAGCCATGCAGTGTATACGCAGAATTCAGATCACAGTTGTTTTATTTCTTTTGTTAGCTTAGCTAGTCAGGATGAGCAGGCAGCGTGTCAGCCCAGGAGTATGGAAAGCTGACAAGGAGCCAGCTGGTGATGTGCCATGCTAGGGGACTGCTGCATGGAAACCTGACTAAGGCAGACCTGATTACAGCCTTGGTTACAGCTGCATCAGAAAACAGCATCCAGAAGGACAATCAGACTGGTAGTGGAGATACAATATCCTCAGCGAATGGACAGCTCGACCTTTCTGCGAAGGACAATCAGACTGGCAGTGGAAATGCAATATCCTCGAAGAATGGACAGCTCAACCTTTCTGCAGTGGACTTAAAAATCCAGCTGGAGTTAAAGATACTTGAATTGGAGGCCAGGCATTTGAAGATATAAGCTGAAGAAAAGGAGTGTCAGAGGAAGCACAACAGGTCAGTATATTTCGTCTGCTATTTAAAGAGGGGGATAATTTTGATAATTTCATTCACATGTTTGAAAGGGTATGCAAACAGTATAGTGTTAACCAAAGGCTCTGGGTACGGTTCCTGACCCCCTTACTCCATGGGAAAGCTGTAACCTGTATATCACAAATGCCTGACTCTGTTTTGATTATACTGCTGTAAAGAAATGTCTGTTTGATTGTTTTAAGCTAACACCTGAAATGTATAGGGAAAAGTTTCGTGAGCATAGACGCAAGGCAGATGAAAATGTATGTGAATATGTTGCTGAACTGAGCACTTATTTTCATAGCTGGGTGAGTGGATGTCAGGTCTCCACTTCTGAAGGGCTGGCAGACCTTTTGTTGAGGGAACAAGCCCTTAGCACTTTACCTGAGGACATGAGGATATGGTTAGCTGATAGATAATGTGCTACTTCAGATGAGTTGGGGAAGAAGGGAGACCAATACTTGGCCAGCAGGGCAGCCCTGCACAGGAAGGGGACCCCCAGTACTGCGCATGGGTCTAAATGAACCCATGGTGGGCAGCACAGACTGCCCCAACAGAATCTTCCAGTAGCAGGGGAAGCCACTAGTCCAGGTACATGTCCAGGAGCTAGGGTTAAATGTTTTGAATGCAACCAATGGGGCCATGTGGCATACAGGTGTTCATGGAGGCAAGGTAGGGAACCAAAGGTGAGAGAGCCAGTAAGTGGGAAAGACAAAATGCTAACAGTAGGTTGTCTTGAGACAACAGGGGTATGGAACTACCATCCTGCAAATGTCCTGAGAGGGAAGAATTTGGATGAGGCAGTACCATGTACTTATGCAGTTATACACAGTAAGGCTAGGAGACAAGCTTGTGGGTCTGGTAGCCTGGGGAGACCCAGACAGACTGCATACTTGCAGCCAGGACTGGTGAGGTGGCCACTTCAGGGAGTGAGCTATGCTGTAGCAGTGAGACTGAATGTGAGCCACAGCTGCTTGTGGGTACTGATGTTCCCTTGGACATGGTAACTGCAAGGGTAGAGGTGAGTAGTAGTACCCAGGCTGACAGTGAGGCACCGCTGTCAGTGGATGCCATACTTCCTGTGGAAGAGGAGCTGGGGAAGGGTTACAAGGAGGGAGTTGAGACAGGCTAAGCTGTCAGACCCTACATTGCAAGGCTTGAGGCAGGTAGCTAGGGAGGCACCTAATTCTTGAGGGAAGAGGAAATCTGTATACTGGGACAAAGGGTTACTATACAGAGAGTGGACCCCTGAGGGAGGGCTAGAAGGTGAGAGAGTACAGCAGTTGGTAGTGCCTAGAGCCTACTGTCTGGTGCTTCTAGCCATAGCCCATGATATTCCCTTTGCAGGTCATATAGGCATAAAACATACAAAGAGGCGTACTATACAGAACTTCTATTGGCCTGGAATTTCCAGAGATGTAACAGGGTACTGCAGGACCTGTGAGCAGTGCCAAAAGGTAGGCAAGGCAGGAGAGAAGGTGGGAGCTCCTTTGACACCTTTGCCTGTGATTGAGGAGCCATTTCAGAGGGTAGCTATGGATATTGTGGGTCCTCTGAGTACCCCAAGTTCCACAGGGAAAAAGTATATACTAATGGTAGTGGATTATGCTACACGATACCCTGAGGCAGTGGCTTTGTCCTCCATTGAGGCAGAGAAGGTGGCAAATGCTTTGTTAGAGATTTTCAGCAGGGTAGGTTTCCCAAAAGAAATACTGACTGACCGAGGTGCCAATTTCATGTCAGACCTGCTGGCTTGTCTGTGGAAGTCCTGTGGGGTGAAGCACATGAGGACCACCCCATACCATCTCCAGACTAATGGTCTTGTTGAGAGGTAAAACTCTACAATCACGTCCATGCTACGGGCATTTGCAGATCAGTTTAAGAGGGAGTGGGACAAATATTTGCCCCATCTGTTGTTTGCTTACAGAGAGGTTCCTCAGGAATCCACAGGTTTTTCACCCTTTCAGTTGCTGTATGGGCATAGGGTGAGGGGACCTCTAGATTTAATTTGAGATGAGTGGGAAGGTGAGTGTAAGTCTCACAAGGAGTCTGTTGTGGCATATGTCCTAAACCTCAGGACAAGGCTCAGGGAACTCATGGGCTTGGCCCAGGAGAACCTGGCAGAAGCCCAACAACAGGAAAAGGTGTGGTATGACAGGAATGCTTGAGCTAGAGAATATGCTGAGGGCAGCAGGTAATGGTTCTCATTCCTGTCAGACACAACAAGCTGCAAGCAGCTTGAGAGGGACCCTACAAGGTGGTAAGAAAGGTAAGTGATGTTAATTACATGGTAGAAGTGCTAGGCAGATAGCAGGGGCAAAAATTGTACCATGTTAACATGATGAAACCTTACCATGATAGGGGGGGGCCCTTGTGCTGAGCATTTTCAGTGGATTGTAGGAGGAGTCTGAGGGAGATCTGGGGACTGATCTCCTCAGTGAGGCTCGGGCTGACACCTCAGTGGAAGGGGTAGGAATGTCCTAGCAGCTATCTCCTACCCAGGTTCGTGAAATCAGGGCAGTGTTGCAGGAATTTGGGGACATGTTCACTGGGAAAACAGGGAGCACCCACCTGGTGCCGCACCAGATAGATACAGGGCCCCAAAGGCCTATTAGGTAGACCCCTTATAGGGTGCCTGAGGGAGTCAAACAGACTCTGAGGGAAGAGGTACAGGAGATGTTTGAACTAGGGGTGATTCAAGAGTCCAACAATCCCTGGGCCTTACCAGTGGTGTTGGTGCCAAAGAAGGATGGCAGCACCAGGTTCTGTGTGGATTACAGGAAATTAAATAGTCGCACAGAGTCGGATGCTTACCCATGCCTGGGACAGATGAGGCTCTAGAGCAGCTGGTTGGGGCTAAGTATCTTACAACCATTGATCTTACCAAGGGTTACTGGCAGGTGTCCTTGACTCACAGTGCTAGAGAGAAGTCAGCCTTTGTGACTCCTTTTGGCTTGTATGAGTTCACAAAGATGCCCTTTGGGATAAAGAATGCCCCAGCAACTTTCCAAAGGCTGGTGGATAATATCCTAGCAGGAGCAGGAGGGTTTTCCCTTGCTTACCTAGATGATATTGCCATCTACAGCCATTCCTGGCCAGAGCACCTTCAGCATGTCAGGGAGGTGCTGGGCAGACTACAGAGGGCAGGGTTGACCATTAAGCCAAGCAAATGTCAGGTGGGTATGGCAGAGGTCTCCTACCTAGGACATAGAGTGGGGAGTAATAAGATAAGGCCAGAACCTGCCAAAGTGGAAGCTATTCAAGCATGGCCTGCACCTGTTACCAAAAAGCAGGTGAGGGCATTCTTAGGGACAGCAGGGTGCTACAGAAAGTTTGTCCCTAATTATAGTACCATAGCTGCTCCCCAAACAGACCTGACAAGGAAGAACAGGCCAGATAAAGTAGTGTGGACCCCAGCATGTGAGCAGGCATTTCAGAAGCTTAAAGAAGCTTTGGGAAGACCCCCTGTGTTAGCCAGTCCAGATTACAGCAAAGAATTTGTTGTGCAGGTGGATGCTTCGAACCATGGGGTGGGGGCTGTACTTAACCAGGTTTTTTCAGAGGAGGAAGAGCACCCAGTGGTTTATCTCAGTCATAGGCACCAACCCAGGGAGGAATACTATGCAGCTGTAGAAAAGGAATTTCTAGCTATAGTGTGGTCATTGCAGAAACTTCAGCCTTATCTGTATGGAAGAAAATTCATGGTTAAACAGAGCCAGTCAGCAAAATGCCAAGTTGCTAAGATGGAGCCTGTGGTTGCAAGCATATGATATGTCAGTGCCACACCACAGTGGAAGTAGCAATACCAATGCAGATGGGCTCTCAAGACAAGGAGTGGGGTGAGGTACCCTCAGATAGACCTAACCCTCTCAAGCAGCATTTTGCAAGGGTCACTTGAAAAAATAGTTTGGGTTCTCCAGGGGGGAAGAGATGTGAAGATTGGGGAAAGATGGGCGAAGGCTGCCAGTCTAGTCAAACAGAATTTGATACATAATTCTATCATTTGTAAATATATATATATATATATATATATATATATATATATATATATATATATATATATAAATGCAAAATACAGGCTTGTGTTCTTAAATGAAAGAAAACACTGTAAAATGTGAACTTCAAGATTGTTGCAACATTGCCATCTGCTGTAAGGAAAACCAAGCCAAGCATTTCAAATGTTCTTTGGAGTTACAATTATCTAAATGGTGGTGCCGAAGTGACTGGCTGAACACATTCTTTCTATTGTCTTAACTTAAGGAATAATTGTTAGGATATACATGTGAAATATATTTTATTGTTGTAGTTTCCTAAGCAGGTGTTAGCTTTCTAAATAATGCAATTTGTTGGCCTGGGAACTCCATACTAAGTGTCAAAATTATGTAATGTGAATACTGAGAAAACTGAAGTGTCAAAATGATGTAATTTGGGAGGGCCTTAGCAGAGCTGTTTGTTAGTGTTTTTAAAAACTATTGTTCAATGAGAGACTGTAAGCATTTTGTCTTGGACCATCAGCTCCAGCACTGCTTATGCTCTTTATGTATATAAGTAGGATTGTAGCACTGTGTTTTCTCTTAAGAATAGTTAAAGATTACAAAGTTAGATTGTGTTTTTTTCTTTGACATCAGACCTGTCCTACTGTAATATTTTAAGTTTCTGTGTGATCTCTGAACCCTTAGATATCTCTGTGGTGTAGTAGTATTGTCTTGTGTTTCAATTATTTATTATTAAATATTTAAAAAAACTTTACATGTGGCTGGTTTGTGTAGAGATAAGTAGGCTCTAGATTGCATTGCATATTTATAGAGTTTATTGTAATAAGCCACTCTGATAAACCTTAGACTGAATAGTCACATTCCTAATTGGATAATAATATTGCACAGTAATAATTGGACACCCTTTTAAGGGCCTTTGGGTAAGTGATAATTATTAAGCTGGTGGTGGCAGTAATTACTACCGTATAGTCTGAGTAAAGGGGCACAGCTGGAGAATCTGTGTCAGCCATTCCCAGGAGTGTCTGTGAAGTTGTATAAATACTTATCTCAATGTGGGGTGTGTCAGCTACATGGGTGGGGGCACGAAGCACTGGTTGGACAGAGAGGGTACTGGAGGTTAGCTTGCCAACTAGGCTGAGATCTGGACCCTATAGCTGTGCCAGTGGGGAATCTTATTGGGGACCTGGGGAGCAAGGGAGCAATCAGCCCCAGACTGACTGTGATCTCTGTGTGCCCTTAAGGGAAATTATACTTTGCTGTGCGTAATTGTTATCCTTTCCTCTTCTATGAGATGACCTTCCTGGTGTTAGTGGTGAGGATTGAGGCTCTTTGATTTCTGGGCCAGGGCACGGCCATCACAATGTGTATTGTGTTTACTCTATTTGCTGTACTAATCTTTGTGGAGCTTTTCTCCCCGGGCCTCCACTGAAAATGGGATCCATGCCTAGTCGTACTTTTACAGTAAACAAATGTAAAATAAATAATAATAATAATAATAGTAATAAATTATTCACTCCCTTCCAAACAATTAGCTCTTTTGAATCTTTGTTTCTTTCCAGATTTCTAAATAGCACTTACACTTAGCAACTGAGGCAGTTGTTTCCTTTATTCATACTTCACCACTTTCAGTCTCTAACAGAGGTGTATTGACACTAAATATTTATTTATTTATTTGATATTTGTTTACTGGGATAGTCCGACTGGGTCAGAAAGAAGCCATTTTCAGCAGAGGCCCAGGGAGAACAGCTCCAGTTACATACAGAAAGTGTATCAACTTCATACAGATAACATAAAAGTTACATACATAGTATATACAAAAATTGTATTGTTTCCTTTATTCATACTTCACCACTTTCAGTCTCTAACAGAGGTGTATTGACACTAAATGTTTATTTATTTATTTGATATTTGTTTACTGGGATTGTCCGACTGGGTCAGAAAGAAGCCATTTTCAGCAGAGGCCCAGGGAGAACAGCTCCAGTTACATACAGAAAGTGTATCAACTTCATACAGATAACATAAAAGTTACATAAATGTACAAAAATGTTATACAGATAACATAAACAATTACATACAGAGAATGTACAAACTTTATGCAGATAACATAAAAATGACATCCATTAGAAGTAAGCAAATACAATGATATGAGGTAGATGGAAACTAGACAGTATTAGAAGATGACATGATATTGCAGGTATACAGGTAGAATAATACAGAAGTAATGAAGTACTGATGGAGAGAGAGTGACAGAGAGATCCAGTCTTGACTGAGCTGGGAAAGAGATTAGCCTTATAATATAATATATCAGTGGAGTAATCATACTTAAACCGCCATTTCCACAGCAATCTACTTACTATTCTGGCTGAAAGCCTAAACAACCCCTCCTTGCTTTGGTTTCAGAATTACCTATCCAACCGCCAACAAGCAGTTAAGTGGCACAATTCCCTTTCCCCCTTCTCCCAGTAACAGTAGGTGTACCACAGTGATCTATTCTGGGACCCTTACTATTTAATATCTTTACAAACACTCTGCACACCACCACTCAGCAAGCTACAATAGTCCAATATGCAGATGATACTACTCTGATCTGCTCTGTCCCCACACTCCAAACACTCCAGGCTATAACCCAAGAGGCCTTTTCCAATATCGAAAACTGGTTAAAAACCTCACAAGTAATACTTAACCCCAAAAAGACCCAACTTATGCTATTCCGTCCTACCAAAACCATTTATTCGACTGCTCTTTTCTCTATCAGTTCTGCCAATAACACCCAAATCTCCCCAGTTGCACAAGCTAAACGTCTTGGTGTAATACTTGACCAAAACCTAAAGTATGACAAACATATAGCACAAATCATATCCAAAGTCCATAAAAGACTTGGAACCCTATACCATTGCAAAATCTATCTAACCAAAGAAACCAAAATTACTATATCCAGAACTCACCTTCTCTCTACATTGCTCTATGCATCCCCTGTATTAAAAAACCTTAACAAGACAGACCTACACAAATTGCCCATGTACTATAAAATAAAATAGCTAGATTCTCAATAAACTCTAATTTCTGCTCCCATCACTGTCACTCACTAAAACAACTAGGTTGGCTAGAACTCCTCAACTTATTAAACTATAACAAACTCACCATGGCTCATTACTTGGTGTACCACCCAAACAAGATTCCTGATCTCTCAGGCTCACTCACCTTTCACAATTCTGCTCAACAACTAAGATCCACGAACAAAGCCCTTCTTGAAGTAGCTAAGTGTAGACACAGTGCTGGTGAATCCCTCTACTCCTACACAGTTGCTAAAATCTGTAATTCTCTTCCACCAGATATCAGATTGCAAAACAGCAGTCCCACCTTTAAAACCCAGTTAAAAGCTCACCTCAATCTGATCTGGCAATTTACCTGTGCTGACTATGGCTAGCCCTACTACCACCATTCAAATAAATCTTCCTCTGGCAGTACTCAAAGGTCAAACATATAAAAAACTACCAGAACAAACTGTATTATTAAATGAATGTATATAACTGTATATAGTATTGCTGCACTTTTTTAATGTACACTATATATATTGTACATTTCTGTAACTTCTCATTATAATATGCCATGATGTACTATTGCTTGCTTTTTTGCTTATTTGCTCCATGAATTTGTACTCATCTCTGACTTTTTGGATTTTTATCATGTATGTGCAGCTTTTGTACTGTGTGTTTTGCATTTTTGATTGTTGTGTATGTGGAGCTTTTCTCCCCAGGTCTCTGCTGAAAATGGGCACTTGATTGGTCAGTCAGACCAACCAGTAATCAAATATAAAATAAATAAATAAAATAAAATAAAATAAATTTCCAGTTTTATTAAACAATCCTCTTCCATTTTATGGACTTTAGTTTAGACCCCAGATCACAATGTTATTTGTAACAATTTATAGGTCTAATTGCTGTATGATACTTTCCATGTCCTATTTTAAGCAATGCAGCTATCTAGCTTATCAAGATTACATCATTACCTAGTTGTTCTAATTTATTGCTCAATGTTTTGTGTATAACCCTATCAACAGCTGAAGTTAAGTCAATGTAAATGACATCACATCAGAAATTTTCATTTATAGCTGTTATTATATTCTTATAGATATACCTCTCAACTGTCCAGAGTTTCACAGAGTGTCCAGGTGTGTTCCTTATAAAATCTGTGCTTTTCTGGCAAATCACTGAGGACCGAAGTGACAAAGTAATGATATATCACAAAACAAGTTCTACACTCCAGCTGTGAAGAACCACTCCAGATACTCCCAGTAAAGTTAAAAGATTGAGCACTTTCATTCTTAAGACGAGCTTATGGTGTCATTTTATCTTATTTCTCTTTTTCACCTTAAAAAGTTGCAGCAATCATTTCCTGGTTGCTAAAGTATTGTTTGATTGGTCCAAATTGTGAATACTTGTTTTCTATTGGAATTTCTAAACATCATGTGATTTTAATTCACGACTTTTAAACTGATGACGTTCTTTTTTTACTCAATAAAGAATGAAAGCGGTCAGTCTTTTAACTTTACTGTGAGTATCTGAGTGGTTCTTTGCAGCCGGAGTGTAGAAATTGTTTATAGTTTGGTCATTCTATGCCAGTTTTGTAGTTTTAAAATAACAACATATATTTCAGTTTCAGACTTTATATTCTTAAAAATTAATGCTAACATAAATCATGTTATTCTACAAATTTCTAAGTTTATAAGAACAATATTTAAAATCTGTCCTTATTTCTGGGCCTTTGTTCCCCATTATTTTAGGCTTTGTCCAGACTTCTTGCACTAAGACGTTGAGCAGTATGGTTATAGAACATCATGTTTGCAGGTGGTTATAGATCTGTTTTCAACATATGTATGCCAATATATGGTTTCAAGTCCCAACCTTTCCAATTCTGGCAATAATTTATCCAGAAATAACCTTCTTCACTGTTCTTTCACACCAAGAAAGTAAAGGCATGTTCTCAACTGCATGCAACACACCTGCTGTCTCATCTGTCTTCACTGGTGCCCTACTGGAAGCTTGAGAATAGAGTGTGAGTCCAAAAATTGTGAAATAATATGAGTAATTCAGTAGATGTAACCCTGAACTGCAAAAATTACTGTTACACATTAAAAGTATGTTTCAGAGGGAGCAAATCATCCTGCAACCTCAGTGAATATGTCTACATCCCCCAGCCCCCCCCCCACACTAATTATATATACTAACGCCAAGATCACTGTACCTTGGATAAAAGTGAAGTCCCAGAGATACAATGATTTTAGACCAGCATAAGGTTCCCCTAATCACACTTAGATTTTGCACAATTCTGTGGTACCACATATAATCCTAGAACTTAAAACGGGTACCCCTATTCTTTACTTCAGCTCACTGAATACCTGTAATCATAAATTGAGTATTTGGGTTTTATTGAATTCATGGTGTCTCATCATTTCTTCATACAATTTCTGAAAATGTATTAACACTTGTAACGTGATCTTATGAAACTTACAGTTTGCTCTGAAACTACTTTAGAATGATCTATGAAACTGGGCCTTCACAGCTTCATCAACAGCAGGAAGCCCATTATTCTTGTACAATGATGCTGTTCCAGCATCCTCTCTAAAAAAAGCCAGGGGAGTTTATTACAATATTGCTCAGAATAACACTCCACAAATCAAAGCATGTGAGGAGAAAACCTACAAACATCAGAAAAAGAGAACTAAAGAAACAAATCAGACTACTAAGCTATATCCATTTATATAGCTTTTTTTTTTTTTTTGCAAATTTCTACCATAGCCCTAGCTTTGTTATAAAGAACATTTTCATTATTTCTTTTCATACTGTTTACATACTTTTGATTACAATATTGTTTAAGAATACTTAGTCAACAACCATATTGTCATAAAATCATAATATTTTTCATGGTCAAGTCAGTTGGAATTTGCAAGTTTAATTTCTATACCATTAAACCCCCCCTGCAAAAAATAGTACCATATTTTTACTTAAAATTATGCCTTATGGATTTTTTTTCACAATATATTGAGGCTAAGAAAAAATATTATAAACAATCAAAGAATCTGTTGCCAGTTTCCTATCCTTCAATCTCCACAAAAAAGCATACAGAAAACTATCTACCCATTTCAATGTTCGCACAATGGAATTTATGCCCCCATGGAAAAACTAGACCACACAATACTTCTTTATAATTCTAATGCACAGTTTTCACATATCCCCTATACCCTCCTACAAACAACTATTTCCAAATCATTATCTTTCTTCTATAAATATGTGCCCAGACTCTCATATTATCCTGTTTCTATTTCCAACTCATACTCCATCTCAAGTCATAGGACCAGCTGAGTAACAAATCTCCCAAAACTCCCTGTTCCTGAACCATTGTTTGTATCATGTAAAGCAATTGTAAGGAAACCAGGAAAGTAATGGGATTAACCATGTCCAAGCTCCACCTCCATCTCCATCTGCACAAAACTCACTTCTTTGTGCCATTAGGCCTGCAACTCAGATGGTGCTAAAATACCATTTAATTCAATGTCCAAGTCTTTTGGAAAAGGATACATGCCACCATAATAGTTGATTTCCCCATAAAATATTGTTTTATTAAATAACAGTTTTGTACTAAATGGTATCCTGTATGTATTCCACATGGAAAATATTTCTTTAAAAACAACTAAAAAATTCATTCAAGTATTGTGCCATACATTGCTTGTTTCAAATTAACTGAATGAGTATTTTCCAGTTTGAAAACCAAATCTTCTCAAATCCAATTCTATGACCGTAAACCTTACACTTTCCTCATTCAGATTCAAAGCTCCCTGCTTCAAGCTGCCCCCTGCATCCTAAACTATTCCTAATATCTGTTCCATGTTCTTTCTGCCAACAAAATAATATCATCCATATAAGGTAAAATAATATCATCCATGTAAGATATAGAAATTGGCGGGAGTATTTTCCCACATAAAACACAACTCCCAACACCCAAGTTCTTTTTGATCTCCAATGCAACAGCATTAATTACCTAGAAGGAAAGTAAAGGCTCAATAGGCAATCCTGCAGGAGATACCTAATCACAGTTATCTTCCTGTGTCATCACTAATCCTACCAATCATCCAAGAACTATTGCAAACTTGTCTGACAAACGTTCTAAACCGTTCCTCAAACTCATAATTATGTGCGTCACTGTAAATATCCCCATGAGCTAAGTTATCAATCTTTACTAGTGTCACAACTAATTCAGAAAATTCATGTTCTTCATTTATCAAGTCAAAATCTTTCTCAACAAAACTAGCACATTTCTTATTGACTTTAACTTTCCAAAATCACACATCTCTGGCAACATCAATATCTTGACACAGCTGGAAAAACTCCAATATGTTAGAAATCTGTTTTTTATTTATTCTGTATTCTGCATCACAAGAAATCTCCAGTTTACACCTACACTTCCATATCATTTTTACTACTCCTCCAACAAATTCCAAAACCTTGGCACACTTTAAAGATTCCCTGTAGATGACTCTATCAGAGATACAAGGTGAGCAAATTGGTGCTACTAGGGAAGTGATTTTTTTGAGCTATGATACAGAATCAGAATTGACTAGATATAGTAAGGCCTTGCTGGGTCTAATTATGGTGGCTGCTAAAAAACAATTACTCGAAAATGGAAATCAAAGTCTAATCCAACTGTATTAGAAGTAATGAATATAGTAACAGAGATAAAACAACTGGAATTGTGATCTTTAGAAAAGGGTAGCGGCAAATTACATAGGGAAAAATTGGAATTGGGGGAACAATATGTACAGGGGAGGAATGAGGTTTAAAAGAAGTCAAGATTTGAATGAGCTACATAATGTTTTACTGACAATGATTGGGTAGATTATAAGTGATGTATAATGTTTGCAACTAAAATTGCATAGGTATAGTTTGTGATGTAAGACTCTTGCAACGGGGAATATGTCAATTTGTCATAAGTGATAATTTAATAAAGATGTTTCTTGTTAAAAAGAAGTCATTAAAAACGTTATCCAGTATGTCCTGTTGACACTCAATAAATTATAAAAGGAAAACTCTATCCCATTCTTCCACGGTATCCTATCTAAATATACCATCTTTAAAGCCTGACTGATTTCTCTCCTGTTAACAACTAAATCCTTTATAGTATCTGAATTTAAATTTCCCTCCCACATATTGTTTTAACATTCTTCAAAGCAACAGCCCATAAATACCCACTCAAGATTATCCTCTGTTACAGTTCTAATACCATATGGGTCATAAAGCACTTTGCCACCTGAAATAAATATACCATCCTTCTAATTGTTCCTTCAGCTCATGTTCTCCAGTGAAGCTCTTTTTAATTTGTACTTTAAATCCCAGTGGCATGGCCTGAGCCTTTAAAATTTTGAGTTATTATTTCACAGTTTAGTCAAATGTTCACATCTAAAGAACCATAAGTGTTATTAGAAAATTGTAAATGGCAAACTATTCAAGACAGCGTAACCTGTACAATGGCTAAATTTATTAAGTTCTGGGTCTTAAACTGGAATTTATAAGCCCCAATAACTACAGTAAACATGTATGTAATTTTGTATAAACAGATTATGAATTCTCAGTAACCATTCAAGTGATACATTTAACTGCCAGCAGAATTTTCCTTACACAGCTGTAAGCTTTCATATGAGGCTAAGCAGTTCTACCTATGTCACTTGATTTTTTAGATATTTAAGAAAATATGAAAATTATTACACCATCTATAAATAGCATATCAATAATGTTCAATATATCTCTTTGTCTGTACTAGACATAGGTCAAATAGTCAAATATCAGTACAGTTGTGTTTGCCATTGTGTGAGCTTTGAGATGAAATATTGCCATACCTTCTAAGTAGCATGGTTTTGGAATTCTTAATGCAAATATGAACAAGCAATATTTGATGCCTAGAGGCATCAGTAGGATGTAACTGAGAAACACCTGGAGGTGTCACTAGGCTATAATAAGTTATTTAACCATGTTCCCCAGTACAAAGGACCTTCTCTTTTTTTTAGTAAATACTACTACTTCTCACACAAGCTCATCATCTTTTTATAATTTCTAAGATAAACAACTTAGCTGCAGGATTTGTCCTAAAAAGTATGTCACACTGCAGTGGTGATACCAATATAAAAGGGCAGCCCTACCATGGATATGGGAAACTATAGGCCCATTAGCCTGACTAGTCAGATTTGCAAAGCCATGGAATATCTATAAACTATGATATCAAAAACCCCTTATCAGGCCAGATCCGCATTACTTTGGCTTTGTCAAAGGGAGTTCCTGCCTTCTTAGTTTAGTTATCAACCTTTGAGGAGGCCACAAAGGATGTTGAAAGTTGTTATTCTGTTCACATGGCTTATATGGATCTAGCCAAAGCATTTGACATCATACCCCATACTGGCATTGTAAACAAGCAAAAGTAAATTCATATGTGGTGAGGTGGATAGCCAATTAGCAGAAAGGTTGAAAGCCATAGCCCTTTCTAATTCAGCAATAGTAACATCTATCTATCTTATTCCAGACTTAGTGGCCTGAAAAATGTTCACCTCAATATATTCCTGTATTTTAAAAGACAACATAACTGGCATCTTCCACTGAGCCCATACACTATCTCTTTAGACAGACTTCTGAGACATTGTCGACACAAAATGTTTAAATTCTACCTGTCTATCCATTCAAAAATAGATTCCTTTTAACTTCACTCCTAAATTATTTGCATTCAAATATATGATTTTAATGCCTGCCACATATTTAGGCTGACTACCTCACCCTTTCTTTTCTGAATGTCCTTCCATTTCCTATTCTCACCATTTCAGCAATTGGTCCATCTTCCCCTTCAGACAAATCTTTCTGTTTCACATTCATAACCAGAAGAACTTACTTGTTACAAAGCATTTCTTAACTTCCCCCTATTTCTGCCTTCTTTGCCTCCCTATGTTGTATTAGAAAGTCTTCAAACCATATCAATCAACACCTTAGTGCAAGAAATCTGGACAAAGTCAACAATAATGGAGAGGCCCAAAATCATGGTCAGATTTTAAATACTGCTCTTATAAACTTAGAAAGTTGATGGACTTCTGAAGGATATGAACTCTGAAACTCAAATATCTGTTATTTGGTGACTTCATTCCTAAATGGTTTGTCAGAAAACCATACATTTTATAAAGATCAAACCAAAAATTAGATGCAAAAATCACGACATTCTGCAGAAGTAGGGTCATTTGAGTGGTATCCTTCGGAATCATACTCTGAAAAGAAATCAGAAAAATCTAGACCTGATTCAGTGTTTCTACCTGATATAGGTAGACCGTTGATTGAATGTTAGTATCAACAGCTCATTGGATGATCAAACCAATAATGTTCAGATAGTTGCAGTGTATAACATTTCATGCTAGAATGTTCATACTCTTCACAATGTTCACATTTTATTATGCAATCAGCAGCCTCATGCCCCATGCATCCACAGTTATAACAGACTTTAGGTTACCCATTATAATACAAGATTTTGCAAGGATGGACAAAAACTACATTGGGAAGGTGTTTACTGTATAACTATTTCAAATTCCATTAATAAATTCCAGCCATCAGTTCAAACTCCTATAGGGTCTTTATTCATTTTAACTTGAATAATTTTAGCTTGTTTTAGTACTTCATGTGTTATATTAATTTTTTTGTGTCCAGTCAGAATTGAAGGAACATTCTTTCACATCTTGTTGAAACACAATAACAAGTCTATATGTGTCTGAAATTTAAAAAAAAATTGGGGCATTACAGTTTCAAAAGGAACATCATAGGCATTCTCATTAACTATGTGCCTCAATGCATGCCTCTGATGTAGCATCAAACCCAAAGGTTCAAAAATCTTCTTAAAAAAGAAATTTTGTCTAAGAAGGATCAGCAGCCATGTAAAATCACAAGATTTTTCTGTAATATTTGTGATATTTTTGGAAGTTCAGAAATTGCAACTTCTGTGCACAGACACAGCCACTGCATTTGTGTAAATTATGCTCCATCTGTACTCACAACCTCCTGTGGTTTTATAACATGGCTAAGAACCTTAGCAGAAATCATTGCATTGGCTGGCAGGTGATCAGGGGCACTCAGCTTCAGCTTGGTCTTGGTTTCAGGATCCCTTTTTGAAATTCTAGGAGAACAACTGTCTGTATTCTTCATCCATGAGGCTGTCTCAGTACTAGAAACTGGCTGTGGATCATCAACTAGGTTACACAGCAGTTTAAAAATTTGACCTGACACTCCCCAGCTTAGTTTCAATAATAATTTAATTGAAAACTCTTTTCAGGATCTTAATTCTCTTCCATTGCAATGTGCTCCCTCTCACAGTCAAACTTTTACTGAGACATAAAAAGAATAAGGGGATTTCCCCATTGTCTTAGCCATATTACCACATTGGGTCTCTCTTGAAAATAAGCCATGCCTAGTAGGGCTAAACTTATCATCTGAAGTACATAAAATAATGTTTTCCCCACATCCATGTAGGTATTTTCATGAAATCCCTATCTCAAGTGTGAGACATGAAATAGTAGGTCCTAAAACACCAACAACTAAACTGCCAATCAAACAAAAATCAGTAAATTTTGAGTATTTCTGCTAAACCATTAAAGTGCTTTTGGAGTGGGCCTTACCATCACCCACGTGCTGCTTTAATATATTAACTCGAGATCACTGTGCCTCAGAGTGGGTAATATTGTGAGATACTACTAGGGCTTGTATTAGGTGAAATGGAGCCCTAAACAAAGGA
>NC_056740.1:296380127-296485127 GCF_019279795.1 Protopterus annectens
ATAGGCCAGTATTGCTCAAAGAGTTTCGTAACATACCCAGTGTCACTTGAAAAATATAATGGAACTTTGGTGAATCTGGGTCTGATATTAACAAGGGGTGTGGATGCATACTCATTCGGGCCAAAATATGGTTTGGCTCTAGTTTCTCTCAAAGATGTAAGGTCATTCCATTGCCTCTCTAACTCTACATGTGAATAACCCCTTTCTATCAAATTTTCACCAATACTGGTAAGTTTAGAAGAAAAAACAATTTCAGATGAGTTCATCCTAGATGCTCTCATACCTTGCCCTCCAACTAAATTCTTAAAGATGTAACCAGGATGCATACTCGTCCTAAATAAAAAAAGCATTCTTGTGACACGCCTTACGGTGGACACCAGTATTGATAATACCTGAATCCAATTTCTGAATATACACATCAAGATAATCTATAAAGTCAAAAGAAAATTTAAACGTAAATTTCAAGCAAGTCATCAGGTTATTCACTTCTTCAAAGAAGGTATTAAACACCGAGTAAGGACCATGCTATAAAATAAACAAATCATCCACAAATCACCTATAAAATAGAACATGCTCTATAAAATGGTTCTGTGAAAACAAGACATCATGTTCCCATTGAGCAAGGAACATGTTGGCGTAGCTATTGGCACAAGAAGTGCCCATAGCTACGCCATGTTTCTGCAAATAAATATTCTTCCCAAAAATAAAAATATTATTATTAAGGACGGTTTCCAAAAGGAAGCATAACAGCTCTATCTGTACACTTGTATAATCACTATGTAGACTTAGGCATTTTTGGATAAATTGAATACCAAGGTCATTAGGTATCATAGTAAACAGTGATTGGATATCCATCGTGACAAAAGCTATATCTTGTAAATCAGTCATGCTACCCACACAACCATAAAGGTCAGTTAGAAATTGTTTAGAGTCCTTTAAAACAAACGAGTCCAAGCTAATCACAGGACGTAGATACTTCTCTACATACAGAGATAAGGGCTCCGTAACCCAACCACCCCCTGCTACTATAGGCCTCATGGGTGGTCTACAAAAATCTTTATGAATTTTGGGAAGTCCTTGAATAATGGGAATTAACGGGTTGTCAACACTCAAAAAATTAAACATTTCCCTAGAAATAAGGCCAGTTCTACTAATATCAATCAAATCATTCTTAACCGTTGATATAATATTGTGCACATCAGAAGCTGAGATTACCTTATAAAAAGTGTGATCTTCTAACATCTCATGCATACTAGCAGAGTAATGGTCACTATCCATAATTACAATTTTAATACCTTTATCTGCTGGCCGAATAATTAGGGTATCATTATTTTGTAAGGAAAGGAGAGCTTTTCGTTCTTTGAATGTTAAATTATGTTTCAAAGATCTCAAAGAGTTACTTGTTCTATTATCATAGAACTGGAAGATTTCATCTTCGGTTAACTTACTATAGGCTTCAACTAGTGGATGATTCAGGGGAGTGTAACAGCTTGGTTTCTTTAAAGGAGGCCTTACTCTCTCTATCTCTTCAGTATCACACTCCCGGTTACCAAAAGTAAGGCGTAGCATAACGTCCCTACAAAAAATCTTTAGGTCAAGTATGGTATCTTCTAACTTACTGGGATGGGTAGGTATAAAATTCAGGCCTTTCTGTAATATATAGCATTCATCTAACGTGAGCTCCTATCTAGAAATATTGTGAATTAGTGTGAAATGTCCTTGTTCCACATCCTCTTTATAGTTTGATTCTGTTGGATTTCCCCTGACAACTTCCTCTTGTACCTGTTCCTGCTGGTTGACCTGCCTCTCCCCCCCTCCCCTGTTCATGCGAACGGGTAAAGGAAAAGAAGGCAGGTAACCAGATTCACCAGCACCATTAGGGGTGTGACCAGGGGTATTTCCTTTGGATACTTTAGGTCTAACAACCTGTTCAGTGTTATTAAAACAGGCATTCATTCCAGAATGGTTAACAATAGTATGTGGATGTGAATTAACCACTGGAAACATCACATCACTAATAATATTGTTAGGATTCAAAGCAGGGTCTAACCCTATAGATGAACCCTGTACATCTACAGGTTCTCTATATTGACTATGACCCACCTTATCATTAGAAAGATTCCTTATATCATTACATTCTAGAACTTCCTCTACAGGAACATGTGAAGAATCATGAGCAGGGCCAGCAACATTTCGCACACTTTCAACAGGCAATGGCACTCTCTTACATATATTTCTACTAATATCAACTTCAGTGTTAGCAACATCTAGCAAGTTTATAACATTAGAAACATTATTATCAGAAAGAGAACAAACATTATTATTATTAATATTAGAGTGTCCAACACGAGGCCATAGAAATACGTGGCCCACTTTAAAGTCACGAGTGTCCCTTATAATCTTTGACTTCTTCTGTTGGACAAGTTGCCGTTCAAAGACCGCTACCCTGTCTAGTAGCATCTCAAAGGGTGTTCCATACACATTCTCCGAGAAACAGTTAAATAGCTCCAATTGCTTTTGTACGAGGAGAGCTTGTAGACGCTGCTCCTCCGGTCTAAAATAATCAATAAGGAGCTTCATATAGCTCGCACTCATCTCTAAATTTAGTTTCTTCTAGTCTGCTAAAAGCTCAGGGTATTGAATGCCTTGACTCGGCATGTTCAATACACGCAAGCCTCTCGGAATGATCTTCCGGTCGAGGCATGCTTCAAAATCAAGACGGAGTTGCAAGCGTTTACAACGTAGGAAATCTTTCTCCAAACCCTCAATACAGGAATATACTCTGTCCAAATCACCAGCTAATCCAGTAACTTCTTCTGACAAACTGCACAGCTCGTTTCCCCATAAACATACATGGTCTCTATTCAAATACTGTCCAAACCTCACTGACAGAACATCAGAGCCTGGGCTATGCCTCTCACTTGACAATGTAGCCTCTGGTTGGTTGTAAATTCCAGCACTCATCCGTGCAGCATTCACTTCCACCCCAGGAGAGTAATCAAGTTCGATATCAGCATTCAGTTCAACGGCCATGTCCCCACCGGTTACTGACAAAGATATATAAAGAATAAAAGTAACGAAAGTCAAAATAGTCAGTAAACCGAGGGATAAAAGCTCCGTAGTCACAAAAACTAACAAGTAAATGTATGTAAAACAAGCAAACTACGGAGCTACCATGTGATAAGTAAGGCAGCCAAACGAGGAAAACCTCCAAGTAAAAATCCAGAAGGATGGTTCTCAACTTCAATCCAACTTAGACAGTTGATAAAAGTCCATGCAGGAACACAGAAACCAGGATAAAAATTCAGGTTTATTATAACAAGAGGTGAGCGCTTTCGCTATGAGCTTCTTCAGACCTATAACATTTACAATCAGAACAAACCAAGGTATATATAGGTTTCATTAATTACAAAATCAATTAAAACACCAATTAGCAACCAGAGTGTCTTAAAGATAAATAAGCACTATTCTAAATAATTACAAAAGATAAAAACCTATAGCAGCTAATACATCTATATATATATATATGTATATAAAAACATATACTTAAGCTATTGTAACAAAATAACAGAACATGAATAAAAAATATATATATATTTGTATATATAAGAAATACAAATAAAAACGACACTAATACTTCACTTGAACTAAAACTCATTTGACTGACTCATATTTCACCAACATTTAAGACATACCCCAGGATTCAGCAAGCTCTGCACAGCGTGCAGGAATAGTGTAGGAGCTGGAGGCAATATGGCTGCCATGCAATCCAGAAATAAGCCCCTGGGATGTGCACGAGCGTTCCTGCACTATTCCTGCACTAACACAACTTCTGTATGCAAATTACCCCATTTGCAGGTAAAAACCATGCAAATGAGGTGAATTTGCAATCCAGGAAGCTGGCAGCCGGCCTTGCAGGACTAGTGCAGTCTGCAGAAATGTACTCGGTTAGTAACCGAGTACATTTCTGCAAACTGCAAAGCGGAGCCATGACAGCTCCAAATATAGGGTGTATATAATGTGGAAAGCATGCCAATGGCCAAATATATGGCCATTGGCATGGGAAACATTTGGGAAAATAAAAAAAAGTAACTTTTAATTTTTTTTAGCCGATTCCGGCTGTTTAAGCGTAGGGCAACGGCGTGCAAATGGGATCAGGTGAAAAATAAAAAAAACAAACTTGAAATAAGCATTCTAACCAAAATCACAATTTTGCCATTATACTCAATGGCAGGCAGAAGACATTATGGCCAGTGAATAGTGATTGCTAAGGGGGAAGGCTCAGTGTGCGACTTGCAACTAGGCATTAGCAGGCAATCCTATGCAAATGAGGGGAATGATACTGAATCCTAGATCCACCATCATGGCTGGCTTGCACCCAACCGTGTCGGTGCATGGTGCAAGCCTAAGAGCTAGCTGACATCATAGAGGGGTGTGTCAGGCATACTGTAAGCTTATTGGAGCCCTGTGGCTCAGGTTTTCCTTTAGCTTAGCAGAGCTAAGCAAGGGGGTGTAACTGAGGCTGCCTAGCACTCTTTACATTGCCTTAGTGGGTGTGCACGCCCCGCACCTTGTTTTAAAGGGAAAAAAAAGTAAACCAGGAAATAGCAGCTCTGTGCACATCTGAGCACTGTGTTTGTGTGGCGCGCCCCTGGGCTTAAACAGGAAGGCAATGGGAAGGGAAAATAGCAGTAGGAAGGTAATCAATGAGAACTAGCAAAGCTGGCAGGTGAAATGTATCAGAATCAGCCAATTGCACAGGCAGCAGCCCAGCCCAGCACACTGCTATAAACTATGCAAACGCCTTTCCCTCTGTTTTTTCCCACAAACTCTGCACCACCAATGTATACAAGCTGGGAAATTTTACCAAACAAAAGCAACAAATGATAGGGACTGCAGCAGCTATCATAAATCAACAAGTGGAAGAGGGTGAGGGTGGTGAGGATGAGAATGCTGATGACCAACCTACAGTGAGGAGAAGGAGAAGAGTGTACAGACCCAGGGTAACCTACCAGGGGCTACATGAGCTGGAGATAGTGGAGCACTATAGGGTGGACAGGGACCTCCTACAGCAAATTGTTGAGCTGTGCAGGCCACATCTAACACACAGAACCAACAGAGGGGAACCCATCCCAGTGGATACCATGGTATGTGTATGCCTATGAATACTAGCCACAGGTACCTTCCAAAGGCCAAATGGGGTATCATGGGGATCTCACAGGCTTCAGCATCCAGGGTACTCCACCAGTTCCAGGATGCCATGTCAACACATGCTGGTGAGCATGTATATTTCCAAAACAGCCATGAGGCGTTGGCCAGCAATATGTATCTCTTCCATCAAATAGCAAAATACCCTGAGGTACTGGGTGCTATAGACTGCATGCACATAAGCATCAAAGCATGACCTGGTGAGTGGGGTAGGGTCTACATCAACTGCAAGGGATTTCCCTCCATCAACTGACATGTCATGTGCGATGCCCAGGGCATTATAATGAATGTATGTGCTGGTTGCCCTGGAAGCTATCACGACTCCCACATCTGGCATCTGACACAGCTGTACCAGTGATTTGCCAATGGGGACATCCCTTACGGCTACCTAGTGGGGGATGCTGGTTATGCACTGGAGCCATGGCTGATGACACCCATCAGAAATGCACACACCTGAAAAAAGACCTCCATAATGAGGCACATGCACAGACCAGAATCATAACAGAGCATATGTTTGGGATGCTCAAGTCATGGTTCCAGTGCCTGGACACATCCGGTGGAGCCTTGCAGTACTCACCAGCTACATGTACCCAAATTATCATCGTATGTGCCATGCTACACAATATGATCCTGCAGAAACAGCTGCAGCAGGATCAGCACAGGGCAGGGCCAAACAGTCCCCCGCACCATTGCCAAGGCCTGCACAGGCACAGAGTGACTCAGAGGAGAAACAACCTGAATCTGTCCTAGCAGGCAGAAGGAGGCATGCCCAGTATGCCCAGGCCTTGGCAAAGAGGCAACGCATAGCAAATACACTGACATGGTAGGAACCCAGGGAATTACACCTCTCTCTGACTCACACATACAGTAAAAGGGATGCCAAACACGGCACTACCTGTGATTAACCATGTATAGAGAGTGTACTATGTGCATCCAACATTGCCAACCCTCCAACACCATCCTCAATACTGGCACAGCCACAAGGTAAGTCACTCTTCCTATCAATTGCCGAATGGAGTAGTATGTGTTGTTACTTGTATCTATGGTATGGATATGAGCATGCAAGGGAATCGGGTGGCTGAATGGGATACCAGCAGATAGTAGACACCTATAGTGGCAGCATGAGATCTGTAACAAATACTGGTGTCACCATAGTAGCCAGTACTAGACAAGGTGACAAAACTCACTGCAGGAAATGTGCTGGGCCACATGTGTGTCCATAGGACACACACATGCCAGTCAGGGAGGTTCACATACCCAACAACAGTCTCATCCAGCAGGACAGGCATAGACAAACACAAACAAAGGCTGTGCTAAGGCCTCTGATTGATGGCTTTGGAGAACATGCCCCCCCAGACCTACACAGACAGACAACAACAGGTCAGGCAGTGGGATGTTAGTTCTGAGGGCAAGAAGTCAGAAACTGAAATGTAGGTCAATCAAACCTAAGACCTGTAGTACACTGATATGTCTCTAGTCAGCATGATAGGTCAGAATACAGAATGAAATGGAGTACCTGAAATACCAATTCAGTCATAGCAAATGTGTACAAGTGTCAGGTGTGCTTCCCCCAATCCTATGTAGAAATGTAGTAACAGTCAGGTGTGCACCGCCCCAATCCTATGTAGAAATGTAGTAATGGTCAGGTGTACCCCCCCAATCCTATGTAGAAATGTAGTAACAGTCAGGTGTGCCCCCACCCCCACAATCCTATGTAGAAATGTAGTAACATGTATGTGTAGGTATAATAACAGTGGGGCACAGATTACCTGAGCTGGCCAAGGTAGCAGGTTAGATTGTAGCATGTGTACAATATGCAGAGCCGTGTGTGTTAGGTTGGTGGGTATTGTATATTGTGTGAGAGTTGTCAGTATGTATGCATGGTGAGGTTTGTCCTGGTGGCCATTGGTTAGTACCGCTGATGAAAGGGCCAAGTTCTCACAACTGCAGTGCCAAAAAAAATGCTTCCCAGCAAAACACATTCCAGCAGTAAGCCATAGTAAATGTTTGGAAGTAATATGTGTCACCATCTGAAAGATGAACATCGCAAGAATGTAGGCCCAGACATATAAGCAGTACACAGGGGGAAGTATCCCAGACAGACAGTGTATAATATGTAACTGTCAAATGGACACGCTTTTGGAATTGTACATACAGGTTAGCAGCACATTATTTGGGCTTGTAGTAGGGAATACCAATGTCATCTGGCCAAACACTGGCAGACCACAAAGGTCACAGGTATGAAATATTGAGAAACAGCTGATGTCCTTGCACAAGCAAGCATAAGTGGAATGCCCCATGCATATCTGTGAGTCAGATGCAAGTAGTGTCCATAGCACACATGCACACAACTCACCCCACCATCACCTACAGGTACCTCTCCGGTCTTATCCCTGCTGTTAGGAATAAGTACAATATGACCCCCACCTCTGTATGGCAATAGCTAAAGAATGCAGCATGCAGAACAGGTGTCCCATGCAGGTGTGTCCCTAGCTGTAAGCAGCAACCTGCCAGCATCCACACCACTGGATCAATAATGGCAAAAAGTATTGGCAAGAACACCTTGCATGCCTACCCTGTCACCCCAGGGGAATATAGTGTATTGAAGTCTTGGACTGTAGGAGTGACAGAATGCAATGGCCTGCTACAGCTGGCCTGCATCATAACCAAATGGCCTACAATCCTCTGCCATAGGCCTGTGTATCACCCGTACTGCCAATGTATGTTATATCATGGACTCCAAAATAACAACATAACACAGTCCACAGAACCCAAATGCAAGGCCATGTGGAAAAATCCCAGTAACATGTCCACCATGTCTTACTGCATGAACTTTGGACCAACACCAAATTACTGCTGGGATGAGGTGATAACTATAGGGAACATATCAGATAATGTTTGCATAATGTTTGGAAGAGGATAGAATAACAGAGGGGTAGGAACGTGGGTGGCATGTAGTGTGTGAAGTCCGAAACTCAGCAGTGTGCACATACTATCCCTGGCTGCAAACACAAGAATGGGTGGCTACAAACCTGCTTTTAAACCACAATGCAAAGGGGTAATGTCCAGAATTATGACCCCTGCCTCTGGGTAACCTGTGTGAATCTGTACAGCTGTGAGGTATGGCCACATCAGGATATGGCCGTACTGTCACATTGATGGATGTACAAGCATGGGATCCTCAGCCACCATTGTACCAAGGTGCTGAACCATTTACACAGACCCAGCAGCAAGTGTTTGCAGCTTCCCCTCCATAATGGCATGATTGTGCAAGAATATGTATACTGCTGACCACAATACTGGACACAGCTACATTCACCCTGTGTTCCCCAAGACATCACTGCAAGCAAATATGTATACCTGACAATACTTGACATAAAACATCACAGTGTAAAACAGTACATATGTCTGAATATCTCTGCTAACACTAAGACCATGTAGCAGAAGCAGCCCAGACACAATTACCTACAGTAACCCACTATCCTTTACACATTTTGAACCCATATTGTCAACCGATCTACAGATATCCCACAGAAACAGGTTGCTAGCTATAGGTGTAGAACACAAAAGCCTGCATTAGAGTACAATCTACCTGGAATGAATTCACATATTCAACATAGAAGGTCATACAGGGCATGCTCTCACACTTAGAGAAATGAAGGTCATGTCAGACAACAAAATATTGAAAGGTCATACTGGGCATGCTCACACACACATAGAAATGAAGCCCATGCCTGGCAACAACGAAGCCCATGTCTGGCAACAACAGTGGACCATACATATCTGACAGTCACAGATGTTAGTGCACACCCACTCCTCAGTACATACCAGTCATGCTTTGCACATACATTGGATAGGAATACACACATATATCCAAGGACAACACACTATAATAGGCCAAAATTACACATACATAAATGTGTGGAAGAGAGTGACAGACAAAGACAAAGAGCCTCCCACGATGAGGCCTGTCCCACCCAGCACACATCCAATTGGCTAAAACCACATGATGCACAAATGTCAATCACCGTAGACATTTGCCTCTGGTATCCCTCAGCACTATAGTGTCTGTGGTGCTTGTGCTATCTGTGCAATATGACTGTACAAGTCAGTAGTCATTTAGCAGTTGTATAAATGTACCTGTGGAATATAAAACGGTGTGTGTCTGCCTCTAGATGAATGGATTATGGCCCATGCACACACACTGCACTCCCCATTGCCCTACTATGGCAAGCCTACTGATATCTTCACCTTGAAATACACCTTTGGGGAAGTAGTAGCCCAGTAATCTCAGTGGTGTGTCACCCCATAGTGCCTTTTTTAGGCAAGGCTCAAAAGACAAATCCACTTCCATAGACAACACAAAGAAAAAGAAACTAAGGGTAATGCTGCTCAGCGCCAGAAGTCTAAACCTCAAGATGCATGCACTCGAGGCTCTCCTCAGTATGGAGAACATCGATATCTGTGCAGTAACAGAAACCTGGTTCAAGGCTCCCGAGAGCACCCCAGCACTACCAGGTTATACCTTGTACCATGCTTTTCGGCCCCAAAACTCGGACCAAACCACAAAAGGAGGGGGAGTATCCATATTCATCAAAGATACCCACACCTCCAGGTTAGTGCACTGCATGAAGCATCGGAGACCATCCATGTGCAACTAACAGTGGGCAAAACTGCCTTTCAGTTTGTAGCCTGCTACAGACCACCCTCCCAAACTCAGGAACCCCACTCGGCTTTCCTGAGAACACTGGAGAATATGAAGGTCTCTCCAAACACCATTATATTGGGTGACTTCAACTACCCAAACATAGACTGGGAGCACTACTCAAGCCCCAACACCCTCGCCCAATGGTTCCTAGAATTTATAAACTCAAATGCTATGGAACAACTGGTCACCACTCTTACAAGAGGGGAAAACATATTGGACCCGATCATCATCAGCATGGGGACTCTATGTTCCACACCAGAGGTATATCCCTCATTGGTAATATCTGACCATAAATTAATTTCACTGGACATCCATATCCTGTCCCCACCCCCAGCCAAGGAATCCACGGTGAAGAACCTCTCAAAAGCAAACTTCACACTTCTCAAAACCGAGGTGGAATACTTCAAAGCCCCCGGGCCAGTGGAAAATACGGCCCAAACCGCAGAATCCTTTACAAACGCTTTCTATGGACACCTACAGGAATGCATGGATTGTGCTATCCCAAATAAAACCAAGACTCATTCCTCCAAAGGCAGGAGACCTGTCTGGTGGACCCCAGCCATAAATAAGCTATATAACAGAAGGAGGAAGCTACTACATGATAGAGAAAAATCCCAAAAAGGGAAGGCATCTCTGATCAGTACTAGCAAGAAACTATGATCCCTCATAAAATCATCTAAGGCCAGCTTCGAAAGAACAATTGCACAAGATGCTAAAGATAATCACAAGGCCTTCTTTAGTTATGTCAGGAACCTGGGTGGCAACTCCCAGATATGCTCTGAGTTAGTTCAAAATGACAAAAAATACACTGAACCCACAGACATTGCCAACATCCTGGCAGACAGGTTCAGTGCAAACCCCCCCCCCCCTTTCCCCCCAAAAAAGCAAATATCTATCCCAACAGAGTGTAGCCTCCCTGACATCAAAGATGCACAGGTGAGAGCTGCCCTCTCCAAAGCAAAAAACACAGCATCAATGGGACCGGATGGTGTCCCGGGCTGCATCTTACACGAACTCCAAGAAGAACTGAACCCCCACATAAAGTCACTATTCAATCTCAGCCTTACTACAGGATATGTACCCAAGGAATGGCGTACAGCAACAGTGGTCCCACTCCACAAATGTAGTGCCACAATGGACCCTGGAAACTATCGCCCTATAAGCCTGACTACCCTGGTCTGCAAAGCTATGGAGCGTATCATCATGAAACTCATAAACAAAGACATTGGGAACCTCCAAACACTGGATCCTACCCAATTCAGCTTTGTTAAGGGCAGATCTTGCCTCTTGAACCTGGTCGGCTTCTTTGAAACAGTCACCAAGGCCATAGATGAAGGGAAGGTAGTCCACACAGCCTACCTGGACCTCAAAAGCCTTGACACAATACCCCACTCGGGCATCATAAATAAGCTCACCAGCTTAAATATCAACCCCTATGTCACAAGATGGGTTGCAAACTGGCTCAGGGATAGAACCCACATGGTCAGAATTGCAGGTGCCATGTCAGACTCTAAACGAGTTACAAGTGGCATCCCACAAGGCTCAGTCCTGGGACCTCTCTTGTTCGGTATATATTTCTCTGAGGTACAGGCTAACATTGGAGGACTATGGCTCACCAAGTTCGCAGATGACTGCAAACTGGGTGCCATAATTGACTCACCGACTGACACAAGCATCCTCCAAAAGGGTTTCACAGAGACGGAAAACTGGTGCCAAAGCCATGGCCTAAAGCTAAATGCCAAAAAGTGCATAGTCATCCCCTTTGGGAAAAACAAAGTGCCCACAAATTACCACATAGGTGGTAATCCATTAAGTACGGAAGAAGTAATTAGGGATTTGGGGACCCAAGTAGATAGCAATCTCTCCTTTGACAATCACGTTGCCAAAGTGGTTAGAAAGACCTTCTATATAGCCCACCTTATCACGAAAGGGTTCACATCTAGATCAAGAGAGATCATTGTGCCCCTCTACTCATCAGTCATCAGGCCCATAATTGAATACAATGCCCCATTTGGGATGTACCTTACCCGACACCTGCAGCAACTGGAAAGACCCCAAAAGTACCTCACCAAGAGGATCAAAGGACTCAAACAGATGCCCTAAGCAGTTAGGCTAAAGAAACTCCAGCTCTACTCAGTTGCTTACCGCCTACTCAGAGGCGATCTGTGCCTGACGTATAAAGCCATGTCCAACCCAGAATTAATGGACATGCTCCACCTCAGGAAATCCAAATCCCTTAGAGCTACACCCTCCAGGGACTTAAACATCAGCACAAAAATAAATAGGACATGCTGGAGGGACAGATTCATATCCCAGAGGCTCCCCTCACTCTGGAACAAAATTCAAATCCATGTTAGGCAGAGTCCCTCAATGACCCTCTTCAAGAGAAATCTTGACGAGTGGATGGGAGATTGTAGGTTTACCCCTGGGATCTCTTCTGTGTCCCTACTAGACAGAGGCACAGTAAACTAACCTCAAAAGGGCTATCTTCTGTGACCTACTATACAGAGGCACAGTCAACTAATCTAAAAGGGTGGCGAAAGCCAAACACACTCTGGCTAGGCTTATAAATGCCCTAGGGCAGATAGCCTAGTATCAACCAATGTGTCTGAAATTCTCCAAGTGCAACTAACACTAGGTAAGACTGCAATCCAAATTGTAGCTTGCTACAGATCCCCCACCATACCCCAAGATTCTCACTACACCTTTCTAAACATATTGGAAAATATTAAGATAGAACCAAACACCCTAATACTGGGTGATTGTAACTACCCTGCCATTAACTGGGAAAACTACTCATGTCCCAACACCTTTGCGCAACGGTTCTTGGAATTCATAAATTCCAACGCCCTGGATCTACTAATCCATAGTCCCACCAGGGGCTCCAATATCCTAGACCTGGTCATTACCAACATGGGAAATCAATGCTCCATACCTATGGTCACCCCCTCATTAGTCAGGTCCGACCATAAGCTAATCACCCTTAACATCCACATCCCACCCCACCCCCAGTAAAGAAACCACCATAAAAACTTCTCCAAAGCCAACTTCATGCTACTCAAGTCAGAAGTGACAAACTTCATGACACCCATGCAGACGGAACTGAAAGTTCAACTGCTGAATCCTACACTAAGACACTGTGAGCACATCCACTCATGCATGAATCGTGCCATCCCAAATAGAACCAAAATGCTCTCATCCAAAAAGGAAGCCAATCTGGTGGTCCCCTGCCATAAACAAACTTTACAACAAAAGGAAGAAACTTTTGCAGAAAAGAGGAAAATCCCAGGATGCAAAAACTCCCTTACTATCCTCAGTAAGAAACTGAGATGCCTCATAAAATCCTCCAAAGCTAGTTACGAAAATAAAATTGCCAAAGATTCCAAAGACAACCACAAAGCATTCTATAACTATGTCAAGAATCTAAATGGCAATGCTCAGATCTGCTCTGAGCTAAAACAGAATGGCATTAAATATACTGATCAAGGATATTGCCAATATCCTGGCAGATCGATTCAGTGCCAACTTCACCCCCTCTCACCCCTAAATGGCCCATCTCAATACCGGAAGATTGCCAAATTCCAGTAATAACGGCCACACAGGTACAAAATGCACTCTCTAAAGCCAAGAATACAGCATCCATGGGACCAAATGACATCCCGGGCTGTGTACTACATGAACTACAATATGAACTGGCACCTCACCTAAGTGTCATGTTTAATCATAGCCTCACCTCAGGTTTCGTGTCCACTGAGTGGCGCAGAGCGACAGTTATCCCAATCCACAAGGGGGGATCCACCTTGGATCCCGGAAACTACCGTCCCATCAATCTGACAAGCCTTATCTGCAAGGCCATGGAGCGTATTATCATAGAACTTATAAACAAAGACATTGGCAACCTTCAAACACTGGACATCACCCAGTTTGGGTTTGTGAAGGGCCGATCTTGTCTCCTGAACCTGATTGACTTCTTTGAATCAGTCTCCAGAGCCATGGACAAGGGTAAGGTGGTCCACACAGCCTATCTAGACTTGCCAAGGCCTTAGAAACCATCCACCACTCCGGAATCATAGATAAACTTACTAAGTTGGGCATTAATCCCTATGTCACCCAATGGGTTGCTAAATGGCTTGCTGATAGAACCCACACTGTAAAAGTAGCCAACTCCAAATCCAGCTCCAGACAAGTGACAAGTGGAGTACCTCAGGGTTCAGTCCTGGGGCCGCTCTTGTTTGGCATCTACTTCTCTGAAGTACAGGTCAACACTAAGGGACTCTGGCTAACAAAGTTTACAGATGACTGCAAACTGGGAGTCATTATTGAATCCCCAAATGATGTGGATACTCTACAAAAGGGCCTTACAGAAACAGATGCTTGGTGCCAGAGCCATGGGCTCAAGCTCAAAGCCAAGAAGTGTATTGTTATCCCCTTTGGGAAAAAACATGTATCCATGAATTACCATATAGGTGGCAGTACACTAAACACAGAAAGTGTGATAAGAGACTTAGGGACACAGGTGGACAGTGGTCTCACCTTCGATAACCACATCACCACAACAGTCAGGAAATCCTTCTATGTGGCACACCTCATCACAAAGGGCTTTTCATCCAGAAAAAAGGAGGTCATTATCCCACTGTACTCATCCCTCATTAGACCCATTATAGAATACAATGCCCCATTTGGTATGTACCTCTCAAGACATCTGCAACAACTGGAAAGGCCTCAGAAATACCTCACTAAAAGAATCACAGGCCTAAAGCAGATGCCCTACACTGACCGCCTTAAAAAACTCCAGCTGTACTCTGTCGCATATCGTCTGCTCAGAGGCGATCTCTGCTTAACATACAAGGCCAAGTCAAACACAGAGCTGTTGGACATGCTACACTTAAAGAAATTCCAATCTCTCAGAGCTACATGCTCCAGGGATCTAAACCTTGTCATCACAATAAATAAAACATGCTGGAGGGATAGGTTCCTGACCCAGAGACTCCCCAGACTCTGGAATAGATTGCCCATACATGTCAAGCAGAGTGCCTCTTTGGACCTCTTCAAGAGGAACCTTGACGATTGGATGGGAGAAAGGAAATTCACCCCAGGGATCACATCAGTCACCCTGCTAGACAGGGGTCCAGGAAAGTAAATAATGTGGGAAGAAATAGCCAGGGAATTGTTATGGCTAGGCTTGTATAGGCCCTAGGGCTGATAGCCTAGTACCAACCTATGAACCAACCTATGAACCTATGAACCTATAACTGTGTAATGCTGTAGTATAATGTACTAGCTAGGTAGGAGCTCTAATTCCAGACATGGCAACTGTGTGTGTTTGTCTGTGTAGGGATCAATGCTTTTTAGGCCATTCACACTCACTACAATTTCAAATGCCCTACTTTGGCAGGACTTCTGATGTCATTCACTTTGAAATACACCTTTGGGGAAGAAGTAGCCCAGTAAGCTCCATGGCACGTGCTATAACTGTCTAATACTTATAGTATGATATACTAGTTAGGTAGGAGTTTTATTCCCTGATATGGCAACTGTGTAACTCTTTGTGTATGTAGGGATCAATTTTGGCCATTCACAGTCACTACACAACCTAAAAATGGAGAACATCGATAACTGTGCAGTAACAGAGACCTGATCCAAGGCTCCAGAGAGCACCCCTTCAATACCAGGTAGAGCTCTCACCACACCTGTTGGCCACCAAACCAGGACCAAAACAATAAAGGTGGAGGAGTGTCCATATTCACCAAGGATATTCATACCACCAGTCTACTTGCCCAACTGAATGTGTCTGAAATACCCCTGGTGCAACTAACAGTAGGTTAGACTGCATTTCAAATTGTATAGCTTGCTACAGATACCCCACCATGACCCATGATTCCCACTACAGCTTTTGAAACATACTGTGAAATATTATGATACAAGCAAACACCCTAATACTGGGCGACTTACAC
This sequence comes from Protopterus annectens, assembly GCF_019279795.1. Taxonomy (NCBI): domain Eukaryota; kingdom Metazoa; phylum Chordata; order Ceratodontiformes; family Protopteridae; genus Protopterus; species Protopterus annectens. The sequence continues at coordinate 296,395,998 of NC_056740.1, forward strand.
TACCCTGCCATTAACTGGGAAAACAACTTGTGTACCAATACGTGTGCCCAACGGATCTTGGAAGTCATAATTCCCAATGCCCTGGATCAAGTAAACCATAGTCCCACCAGGAGCTCAAATATCCTAGACCTAGTCATTACCAACTTGGTAAATCAATGCTCCACACCTATGGTTACCCCCATCGGTGGTCAGGTATGCCCATGAGCTATTCACCCTTAACATCAACATCCCTCCCCCACTGCCCAGTAAGGAAACCTCTGTAACCCACATCTCCAAAGCCAATGGCATGCTACACATGTCAGACTTGACTAATATCATGACACCCATGCAGATGGGAACTGAAGGAATGGCTGCTGAATGACACATGGAGACACTGTACAAACACATCTACTCATGCATGAATCGTGCCATCCAATATTGACCCAAGATGTTCCCCACCAAGAAAAGGAAGCCAATGTGGTGGCCCCTTGGCATAAACATACTGTACAACCAAAAGAGGAAACTGTTGCAGAAATGGGGGAATTTCCAGGATGCAAAATACTCCCTTACCAGCTACAGTAAGATGCAGAAATCCCTCATAACATCCACCAAAGGTAGTTACAAACATAATATAGCCAAAGATGTCAAAGACAATTGCAAGCCATTCCATAGCTATGTGAAGAATCTAAATGGCAATGCTAAGATCTTCTCTGAGCTACAACAGGATGCTATTAAATATACTGCTCCCAGGTATATTGCCAATATCCTGGCAGATCACTGCACCCCCCTCCCACCCCCCAAAGTGCTCATCTCAACACAGAAAGATTGCCAGATTCTGGTAATATGGCCACATAGGTAAAAACCACACTCTCCAGAGCTATGACAACAGCAGCCATGGGAACAGTCAACATCCTGGGCTGTGTACTACATGAGCTACAAACTGAACTGGCACCTCACCTATGTGCCATGTCTAATCATAGCCACACCTCAGGCTTCGTGCCCACTGTGTGCTGCACAGCTACAGTTATCTCAGTCCACAAGGGGGGATCCATCTTGGATCCTGGGAACTACAGCTCCAGCAGTATGACATGCCTGATCTGCAAGGCCATGAAATGTATTATCATGGAAATTAAAACAAAGACATTGGCAACCTGCAAACACTGGACCCCAACCAGGTTGGGTTTCTGAAGGGCCGATCATGTCACCTCAACCTGAATGACAACTGTGAATCCATCTCCAGAGCTGTGGACAAGGGTAAGGTGGTTCACACAAACTATCTGGACCTCACCAAGGCCTTCGACACCATGCCCACATTCTGTGATCATAGATAAATGTATCAAGTTGGCCATTAATCCTTATGTCACCCAATGGGCTGCCAACTGCTGTACTGACAGAACTCACACTGTACATGTAGGTGACACCAACCCCAGCCCCAGACAAGTGACAGTTGGAGTACCTTAGGGTTCAGTCCTGGCACCACCCTTGTTTGGCATCTACTGTTCTGAAGTACAGTCCAACAGTAAGGGACTCTGACAAACAAAGGTTGCAGATGACTACACACTGGGATCCAATATTGAATCCCTACATGATGTGGATATTCTACAGAAGGGCCTTAAAGAAAGACATGCTTGATGCCTGAGCCATGGCCTCAAGATCAATGCCAAGAAATATATAGTTATCCTCTTTGGGAAGGGACGTGTACCTGTGAAGTACCACATAGGTGGCAGTACACCTAAAGTGTGATAACAGACTTAGGGACACAGGTGGACAGTGGTCTCACCTTTGATAACCACATCACCACAACAGCCATGAAACTCACCTATCTGGCACACTTCCCACTAAGGGCTTTACATCCAGGTAAAGGAGGCCATTGTCCCACTGTAGTCATCTCTCAGTAGACCCAGTACAGACTACAATGGCCCATTATGTATGTACCTTACAAGACATCTACAACAACTAGAGAGGCTGCAGACATACCTCATGAAATGAATCACAGGCCTAAACCAGATGCCCTATGCTGACCGTCTGAAAATCATCCAGCTATACTCTGTCACATATTATGTTCTCAGAGGCGATGTCTGCTTAACATACCATGCTATGTCAAACCCACAGCTGTTGGACATGCTACACGTAAAGTATTCCAAACCCTCACAGCCACATGCTCCAGGGATCCAAATCTTGTCATCACAATGCACAATACATGCTGGAGGGATGTGTTCCTGGCCCAGAGACTCCCCAGACTCTGGAATAGACTGCCCATACATGTCAAGCAGAGTGCTTCTTTGGCCCTCTTCAAAAGGAACCTGGACAATTGGATGGGAGATAGGAAATTGACCCCATGGATCATGTCAGCTGCCCTGCTAGACAGGGGTCCAGGGAAGTAAATATTGCAGGAAGACATAGCCAGGGAATTGTCATGTCTAGGCATGTATAGGCCCTAAGGCAATAGCCTAGTATCAACCTATGAACCTATGAACTACATTTTCCATTGCCCAACCTTGGCAAGGTTGCTGATGTCATTCACTTTGAAATACACCTTTGGGGAAGGAGTAGCCAGTAGTCTCTATGGCACATCCTATAACTGCATAATGCTGTAGTGTGATATACTACTTTTTTGTTGTATTTATTTATTTATTTACAGCTTGATTTCCAGGCTAGTCCATTGGGCTACAAGGAACACATTTTCAATGGAGTCCTGGGGAGAAAAGCTCCAGCGAAATACAAATACATAGTACATAAAGAGCACAAATCCATAATATACATTTCAATTAAATGTTAAATACATATTTTGTATAGTACAAACCCATATTGCACAATTCAAATAGATGTTACATAATACAGAAATAAAAAAAAGATTTTCATTAGGAAAATTACATCAAGTTAATTCAGTAAGTAGTAGTTTTTGTTTTTTAGGGAATTACAATGAGGTAATTTTTTAGTCGTTGGTCAAATATGCCCCAAAGGATGTAAAACTTTAGAAGGTAGTGACAGGCAACAAAGTTTGGAAAGTTAGGAAGGACATAGGTAGAAGTTCTATTCCCAGACATGGCAAGTGTAAAAGTTTGTGTGTTTGTGTGTGTGTTTGTTTGTTTGCCTGTGTAGGGATCAATGTTTTGAAGCCATTCACAGTCACTACAACCTCCATTGCCCTACTTTGGAAAGCCTGCTGATGTCATTCACTTTGAAATACACCTTTGGGGAAGCAGTAGCCCAGTAATCTCCATGGCATGTCCTATAACTGCGTAGTACTGTAGTGTGATATGCTAGTTAGTTGGGAATTCCCTTCCCAGACATGGCAAATGTAAAAGTTTGTGTGTGTGCTTGTTTGTCTGTGTAGGGATCAATGCTTTTGAGGCCATTCACAGTCACTACAACTTCCATTACCCTACTTTGGCAAGCCTGTTGATGTCATTCACTTTGAAATACACCATTGTGGAAGGAGTAGTCCAGTAATCTTCGTGGCATGTCCTATAACTGCGTAATCTTGTAGTGTGATGTACTAGTTAGGTAGAAGTTATAACCCCAGACATGACAACTGTGAGGCTTGGTGTGTGTGTGTGTGTGTGTGTGTGTGCGTGTGCGCCTGTGTGCCTGTGTGCATGTGTGTGTGTGTGTGTGTGTGTGTGTGTGTGTGTGTGTGTGTGTGTGTGTGTGTGTGTGTGTGTGTGTGTGTGTGTGTGTGTGATTCGTATCCTGTGGAGAGGTAGCTGTGAGTCTGTAACAACTGGACTCATTGTGCAGTGGGTTTTGCAAATTTCTTATATGGTAGGCCTATTATATGTCACAATGTCCACTTTATAAGGATAACAGATGTCAAACAGCAGAGAGGCTGGGGTAGACAATCCATACCCCTAAATGTGACATCATGGCTTGGCGAACAATATAGGCAGCTCTTGTATTACCCAGAGAACACTCTCCACCCATGTCTCATACACAAACACACTCGGCTAGGCAAGAGCCACTGTGTTGGTAGTTCCCTGTATATTGCCCACAGATAGTAACCATGGTATAATTGCAGTGGACTGGCACACTGTCAAATCCCGACAACAGGCAAATCATTGCATACAGTGCTCCTTCACTATGTTCCCCACTGGACACCTGCAACAACTGTAGAGCCAGCAAATGTAACCCACAAATGACATACCATGCCTTATACACATGCCCTGTATGGACAGATGCCACTGACACCAGGGAATACCTGTATCATACTGTCAATGTAGGTGCAGGGTCAATCTGATGTCCCTTGCCAGTTCTCACCACATGAGGCCAGGAATGGTACATCTGATGATAATAATCTGTCTACACAACTTGTCCCAGACACCCCAGGTACACTTCCACATGTCACAAAACATGCATGTGGGGGACGTGTGCACATCCCAAACATTGTCCATGTCATGGACTAAAGAACACATACATGGCAAGCATTGCACACCACTGGCCACCCACAATAGTAACCCAGATGACTGGATGGTGAATACAATACCCACCTCTGTGGGCCAATCCAGACACTCCACCCCTGAGCCACACTGCAGACCATTGTCATATGGTCTGATGCCAAGATATACCCTTTACCTAGCCTTATACAGCCTTCTGGCACAGTCAACCACTACACACCTGTGAAGCAATGCACCCATGCATGTCAGTACTGGCAACCTGCATCTGTGTGTGTGTGGAGTATAATAATTTGGATGCCATTCACACTCACTATGCCTTCCATTGGCCTACTGAAGCATGCTTTCTGATGTCAGACACTTTGGTATACCCTTTGCCCATATATCATCTTGACAACCCCTGTGGTGCATGTGATACCTGCGTACCATCCTGCCCCCACCCCCTATTAAGGAACCCACAGTAAAAAATTTCTCCAAAGTCAACTTCATGCTTCTTAAGATAGACGTGGTGAACTTCATGACACCCATGCAGATGGACAATACAGTTATGACTACTGAATCCTGCACAATTGCACTTTATAAGCACTTACATGAGTGCATGGATCATACTATCCCAAACAGAACCAAGACCCTATCCTCCAAAAAAGGAAGCCAATCTGGTGGTTCCCTGCTATAAACAAACTGTACAACAGAAAAAAGAAACTGTTGCAAAAGAAAGTAAAATCCTATGAGTGGATGAGCTCCCTGGTCAGCCTCAGTAAGAAGCTACGATCCCTGATAAAATCCTCCAAAGCTAGTTACAAAAACAAAGTCGCCACTGATTCTAAAGGCAACCACAAAGTATTCTATAGCTATGTCAAGAATCTCAATGGCAACACTCAGATCTGCTTACAGCACAATGGCACTAAATATACAGACCCAACTGATATTGCCAACTTCCTGGCAGATAGGTTCAGGGCTAACTTTACCCCTTCTCACCCCTAAAGGGCCCATCTCTATACCAGAATAATGCAAAGTTCCTGTAATCATGGCTGCACAGGTAAAAAACACACTCTCCAAAGCCAAGAACATGGCATCCATGGGACCAGACAACATCCCAGGCTACATGAACTACAGAATGAACTGGCACCCCACCTAAGTACCATGTTTAATAATAGCCTCACCTCAGGCTTTGTGCCCACTGAATGGTGCACAGCGACTATTATCCCACTCCATAAGGGGGGAGCTACCACGGACCCCGGGAACTACCACCCCATTATCCTGATGAGCCGGATCTGCAAGGCCATGGAATGTATCATCATGGAACTTATAAACAAAGACATTGGAGATCTCCAAACTCTGGACCCCACCCAGTTCGGGTTTGTAAAAGGCAGATCATGTCTCCTAAACCTGATAGACTTCTTTGAAGCAGTCACCAAAGCTGTAGATGAGGGTAAAGTGGTTTACACAGCCTATCTAGATCTTGCCAAGGCTTTCTACACCATCCCCCACTCCTGAATTATAGATAAACTCACTAAACTAGGTATAAATCCCTATGTCGCAAGATGGGTTGCCAACTGGCTCACTGACAGAACCCACACTGTGAAAGTAGCAGACTCCAAATCCGACTTCAGACCAGTGACAAGTGGAGTATCACAGGGTTCAGTCCTGGGTCCTCTCCTGTTTGGTATCTACTTCTCTGAAATACAGGCTAACACAGACGGTCTTTGGCTAACGAAGTTCACAGATGACTGCAAACTAGGAGCCATAATCAAAACTCCTAACGATGGGGACATCTTACAAAAGGGCCTCACTGAGACAGATGCCTGGTGTCAAAGCCATGGCCTCAAGCTCAGTACCAAAAAGTGCATTGTCATCCCCTTTGGATAAAACTCTGTACCCATGAACTACAACATAAGCGGTAGTATACTTAACACCGAAAGTGTGATAAGAGACCTTGGGACACAGGTGGACAGTAGTCTCTCCTTTGATAATCACATCACCACAGTAGTCAGGAAATCCTTCTACGTGGCACACCTCATCACAAAAGGTTTCTCATCCAGAAAAAAAAGGTCATTGTTCCCCTCTACTCATCACTCATTAGTCCCATTATAGAGTACAATGTCCCTTTTGGTATGTACCTCACAAGACATCTACAACAACTGGAAAGGCCGCAGAAATACCTCACAAAGACGATACCAGCCTTAAACAGATGCCCTACGCAGACCATCTCAAAAAACTCCAGCTTTACTCTGTCGCATATCGCCTACTCAGAGGTAATCTCTGCCTAACATACAAAGCTATGTCAAACCCAGAGCTGTTGGACATGCTCCATTTAAAGAAATCCCAATCTATCCGAGCTACATGCTCTAGGGACCTAAATCTTGTCACCACAATAAACAGAACATGCCGGAGGGATAGATTCCTGTCCCAGAGACTTCCCATACTCTGGAATAAACTACCTATCTGTATCAAACAAAGCTCCTCATTAGCACTCTTCAAGAAAAATCTTGATGATTGGATGGAAAATAGGAAATGCACCCCAGGGATCACTTCTGTGGCTCTGCTCAACAGTGGCACAGGAAAATAATTTTCTTGGGTGGCAAAAGCCAGGGTACCTTTTTGGCCGGGCTTGTATAGGCCCTAGGGCTGATAGCCTAGTACCTACCTATGAACCTATTACTGTATTTTGGCAAACTAGCTAATTAGGAAGTCTAATCCTGACCCTGCCAACTGTGAAAATGTGTGTGAGTCCCTGAGAGAGTGTGGCTATGACAATCTTGACACCTGTTTATGTGGACAGATCTGTGTACTACACCTACCTTATCCCTCTTTTATCACTGTTGCAGATGTCACTCACCATCAGATATACTTTTAGACAGCTCCCCCGACATGTAAGCTCTGTGGTGCATGCAATAACTACTTAGACATGTGATAACAATACATAGTCAGGTGGGGGTTTGAAACCCCATACTGGTAAGTGTGTGACACAAACATGCTTAGCTTTTATTCTCCCACCTCCTCCCTGTCTTACTTTGTCTCTGTCTGCTTCCTTCACTCCCTCTCTGGTGGATGTGGAGAAGTACACCTGCTTTCCTTAGGAAGCAGCTTGTGTTTTGTAAGGGATGCTCATGATCAGCTGATGGCCTCTGCATGAATTGCAGTCTCCCACTAACTGATTGCATGTGAAACAGCTGTGGTAACATTCCCATAGCCAATTGCATGGAAACACACTCCTATAACTAGGAACATCATGTGGGTGTTGGCCCTTTTCATTCACTGTAAGCAGGACTTCATGTCGGTGTTTGGCAAACAGCATCACAGATGGTAGTGGGATATACCTCTAACAGCATACACTGTGGAGACAGGCCAACAAACAGGAAGGGGATGTTCCAGACATGACTACAGAATGTAAGTGTTGCTCTTCTGCATTTGGTGTAATGTAGATTTAACAGGGTTTGTGTGGATATGGCTGGTCTACCTGATTTAATCCCTTTTATGAAAGTGCTATGTGTTTGAGGAAACTCCCACCTGTAGGGCTATCTGCAGACTGGCCAGTGTTTATAGTCTTATGTTTCTTGTATTACTCACTGATCACCTATCTTAGAACTGCAGAAGCATAGTCTGAGGATTGCAGTCAGTACATGATGACAGCCATGAGAGTTACTGACTTTATATCCCTCATAGGACATATGTCACAACAAACCCTGTTACAACAGTAAATGTATGAGGGTATCACAACAACATGCCAATATTGGCCCAGTGTGTGTGGTTCCAGCCACATGTCTGTCAACCTTTGTACATATGTCATGCAGTAAGAGGTGCATATTTTCTGTACACCATTATTTATTGATAGCATACCTGATAACAAGCCAGTCAGATATCAGACAGCTAGACATGTTATGTATAGTAGGGGTTATTTCTGAGGACATAACCTGGGCATTCTGTGGTTGTGTGTACAGTAGTGCAGTCCATGTACTTATGGTGATTGTCGACAGTTTGTGTATTGCGAATATGTACCTTGGCCTGTGTACAGACTGTGGTAGATATCATTGCTCTTGATCCTGTTCTATCTGATGTTACATGTTGTTCCAGTGTATGGTACCCTATTGGCTCACATGTTTGTAGGGCCAAACACACGTGTCCCATACCACAGAGAGGCATTGGACCACACTGTGTCGTGACTCAATATACGTAGAGTTATTGTGTGAGTGGCACATATGAGGATGGTGTTGATCAGACAGTCCATATAGTGTAATATTAAGCTTGCATACCATATGTGGCTGTGGCTGTGTTCACATTGGTTGTAGGTATGCACTTTCACACAGGTGTCTGTTACTCGGTGCTGTGACATGCCTGTAGAACCTGCTATATTTGCAGGTACATGTGTAGTCCCCCATATGAAATGTAGGCCAATGTTGTGGCAGTCTGCCTGTAGTTTGCAGAGTGTTTTGTTGCATGCCTAGCAGCTTAGTGTAATTACCCAGTGTGATGTTATATCCAGATATTTGCAAGATGTACTGCTGCCAGGCCACCATAACTGTTGTGTATGTCAGACAAAGTTGTGGGATGCTGTACAGATGTATGTCACTAACTACTGGGTAGTATGTGGCTATGTGACCTCTGCACCACCAGTTATTATGTGTCAGAATAGATAGGAGTGTGCGAATGCATAAAGTGTGTGGGCATATGTAGTCCAGTATGTACGTGATATACCTATGTAAATGGCTGTTAACATCCACATTGTCAGGCTTGGTCCACATGTCTCGCACTAAGGGGATTTGTGTATACCTCTGGACTGACCAGAGTGTGCCAGACTGTCCACATATATTGGTTATATCTCTGCTGTAGTCCACAGGATCATTACTGTGCTATAAGTGGTACTGTACTATGATGTCCTTAGGATGTCTGTCAGTAAATGATGGCGTACATGTCAATAGCAGATGTGACCTCCCACACACAACATTTCTGTTAAAACAACCCCTGTTACAGTAACAACAGTCTACATATATACCTGCTATACATACATGATATCTCCTTGCACTAAGAGGTTGAGACTATTGGTGCTGAGGTATGACTCTACTCCATGTTCTGGACATATGGTAAACATATATGTATATATATATATATATATATATATATATATATATATATATATATATACATATATATATATATATATACATATATCTATATATATATATATATATATATATATATATATATATATGTATATATATATATATATATATATATTTAAAACAATACACGACACTAAAACTTCGATATTTTTATTAATAATTTTTATCATTAATTTTTATTATTAATTTCCATTTTCATTGTAATTAATAACATATTCAATGTTAAAAGTATCAACAACACATATATTGTGTGTATATACATTTTTAGTCAGGTTTGATAAAGTAATTTTGTGCATAAGGGATATCGAATGTTTTAAACATGCATTTATTTAATCAATTTGGATGGAACACATTTCCGATTGGATATTTAGAGTCATGTGGTCATTTTTGTATTGCATTTAAGCAGTTTACTGTGATTCATTTGTTATTCTGATGAAGTTCAAGGAGAATTAAATTTGAACGAAACGCGTCATTCTAATTTTGACTCTTGCGTGTTTATCCTGACCTTCACTGCTTTGGTGTTTACAAGTTTTAGTGTCGTGTATTGTTCTAAGTTTGTACCTTTTTGCAGTCATGGCAGGAGAAGACTCGGAGCAGGAGAATTTACTAAATTTGTCGGTTTACCCAGTGCCTGAATCTGGTAACAACTTATATGAACTTGTTAGTTCAATGGTCAAAGAAGCAGTTATTGCAGCGTTTAAAAGACAGATGGTTGAAGGAGGAGCAACCTCTGTCAATCCTCACGTAACCAACGGAAGTCCGGGAAGTAATGGAGGAAACAACCTCGCTTCAGGCTCCAAAGTGAACAGCGTTTGCAAGCAAGCGTTAGCTTCTAACAATGTTTTGGGTACAGGCACGTCTATTTTGGGTTCAACCGAGTCTGCGATACAAGACCATCTTAAAACGGACAAATTTGTCGAGAACGTTTTTCGGAATGCTGATAATCCTTTCAAATGCAACGAAGACCTTGGCAATTCCGATAAAGTAAGTGACAATGTTAGTCCGTTAACTGTTGACTCTACGCAGAGTTGTAAAAAGAACATTTTTCAACTGGAGAAATTTTGCTTGAAGTGTGTGTCACTTCAAAATGAAATTTTTTATCTAGAGGAATGTGTTCGCTTAAAACATGTACCGTTGGGACTTAGATGGGCTAGGTTTCCAGATTGTGTGATAGAAGGAGACTGTCTATACCAACGGATAGTCGAAATTTTCAACAATGCTGGTGTGGACTTTATGAAAGCCCTAATAGAACACTATAGAGCCGAATTATTGGCACTAAAGCAGCAGGTTGAAAGTTTGGACAATGACATTCGAGCCTGTAGTGCATTCAATGACTGTTCTGTTTTCTATTTTGGCATAAATGCCAAATTGGACAGGCATCGAGCATCTATTGTCGACAGAAAGCGCAAAAAAATGAGGAGAGACATTTTAGCATACAGTAATAACTTGGCATATCCCTTAAAAAACAAAAAGGGTAATGTCAGAGGTACAGCGACAGTCTCTTCATTCATTTCTGTTGTAAATGATGTTAATCAAAATATGACTGACAATATTAATGGAATTGTGAATAATGCTGGTGAATTTAATAACAACAATGAAAACTGTGGTGGGCAAACTAAGCCAACAGAGATAGTTAGTGGCAAGTCTTCTTTTGCACAGGTTGTCTCTGTTTCTGGCAGCTCAAACAGTAATAATTTAGTTAAACAAGGTCCTTTTTTAACCGACAAGGGTGGGAACATCAAAACGCCCAGGTGGTCAGGGAGGGTACAAACGAGAAACAAAGGGAAAGGCAAGAACAGGAAAAAGAACTAAGAGTCACGATTTTAAATCTAACTGGTGAAGTTTTACCTTCTGGGTTAGATTTGGTTCTTAGTAAAGGTTTCTCATTTGTTCCTTCCAACAAAGTTAATGTTAGTCGACTTATTGTTGACTTCAAACTTTACTTACGCAAGTTGAATTTAAAATTCATATTTGACGGTATCACTAGGAATTATGTTGATAATTACATGAAAAAGAGTATTTACAATCCGTTATTAAATTCAACATTAGCAGTTTTTGGTAAACTTTGTGAAAGTGACTTCAGAAATTTAGACAGACAGACATCTAAGGTTAATTCAAACTTGTCTGATTCTGAGTTGCTTGCTTTAGACCAAGTGGTTAAACAAAAAGAGTGGCGTGTTATGAAGGCCGACAAGGGGGGTGCTATAGTGATTATGAAAAATTTAGACTATAGCAATAGGATGAAAGCCATGTTAAGTGATCTGAATAATTACAAAATGGTAACTAAAGAAGACATTGTTAGGAGCTTTCACCAAGTGGATATATCCTTGTTTGACCTACTTACACAAGACGAAATTGACAGAGAAAGTTATGATTTTTTGTCCGTAGAATTTCCAAAGTTAGCTACGATTTTTGGGATACCTAAACTGCACAAGGGGGGTGATGTTATACCATTTCGGCCCATTGTTGCAGCAGGTTTTTCCAAAACTGAGTGTATATCAATTTGGTTGGACAAACACCTAAATCCTATTGTTCAGAAGACTAGATCATTTCTTAGAGACTCATGGCATTTGTTGGAGATGTTAAGTACTGTACATTTGGATGGTACTAAGTTTTACTTTGCATCGTTGGATGTGAAGTCTTTGTATACCAGCATTGATCAGGACATTGGTATTGAATACTTAAGGGAATTTTTAAGTAGTCACACCAACCTAAGTAATAATTTAACTAAAACCATCTGTACTTTAATGAATATTACTTTAGAGAACAACTTCTTTAAGTTTGAAAATTCCTATTTTCAACAAATTTCTGGGATTGCCATGGGCTCTAGGGTAGCTCCAAGTTTCGCCAACATTGTTATGGCAATGTGGGAAATCAAATTTCTATATTCAAATGCACTAGCCAATAATATTATTTTTTATAAGAGATACATAGATGATTTGATTTTTTTATGGAAAGGCGACATGGATTCATTTATTGAATTAGTGGACTGTTTAAACAATTCGACTAGCTTTCTTAAGTTCACTATAGGACATTTTGGTGAAGAAATTGACTTTCTTGACATCCATCTAAGTATTGGTCATGAGGGAACTAATTTTGTAAGTAACATTTACAGAAAATCTACCTTTGTGAACCAATACTTACATTTTGAGAGCTTACACCCAGAATTTATTAAACGTGGTGTTGTAAAGGGACAATTCATAAGGTTGAGCAGGCTTACTAGTGAGGACGACCAATTTGCTAAGGAAGCGTTAATACTAAATCAATTTTTTATTGAAAGAGGATACTGTACTCATGTGTTGGAAGACATTTACAGAGAGGTTCTATTGCTAAGAAAGGATAAAGCTAGGCCTATTTTGTGTTTGAAAGCTAACCAAAATGATGTTTTAGCCAGTTCTAGTGAAGTGGTCACTGTTGATAACAATAGTATTCTTTGTCGTGACTACAAGTTGGCTTTTTCTATACCCATTGTAAACGAAATGTCGTGTATTAAACACATTATTACGAATAATTGGAAGGTTATTTTGGGTAATAATGATTTGAGTTCTATTGTGGGCAAATTTCCTTTGTTTACCTACAAAAAAGTGGTTAGCATCAAAAGTTTGTTGGAAGTGAAAAGCCATGTTAAGTATGATGGTTCAAATTTTGGTACATTTCCTTGTAACCATTGCAGACAATGTAGATATATTTCGGGAACTAATACTATTTTTCTTAAACATCTACATAAGAGCATTCAATGCAATGGTTACTACACGTGTAAGACACAAAACGTAGTTTACTTAGCAATTTGTGATACATGTGAAAGTTTCTATGTAGGAAAAACTATCAGAAATCTGAACAAACGTATTTACGAACACACTATGGCCATTAAGAAAAACGATCTATCTAATGCTTTAGCTAGGCATGCAGTAGTGTGTACTGACTTTAAGAAATTTAGGTTCTCTGTATTAGATAAAGTAGATGACGATTTGTTTTCTGGCAATTACAAAACAAAGTTAGAGTGTAAGGAAACTCTTTGGCAGATTTCACTTAAAGCTGATGAAATTCCTGGTCTAAATGATGTGATTAACATAAAATGTTTTTTGCAAGCACAAAGACCTTAATGATAGTAGTAGTTTTTTGTCACCATTCTACTTCTACTTTCAATTTAACTGGCATTAGAACAAGTTAATAATTATTTTTGATATTAATTTTTATTAATAATTTTTATCATTAATTTTTATTATTAATTTCCATTTTCATTGTAATTAATAACATATTCAATGTTTAAAAGTATCAACAACACATATTGTGTGTATATACATTTTTAGTCAGGTTTGATAAAGTAATTTTGTGCATAAGGGATATCGAATGTTTTAAACATGCATTTATTTAATCAATTTGGATGGAACACATTTCCGATTGGATATTTAGAGTCATGTGGTCATTTTTGTATTGCATTTAAGCAGTTTACTGAGATTCATTTGTTATTCTGATGAAGTTCAAGGAGAATTAAATTTGAACGAAACGCGTCATTCTAATTTTGACTCTTGCGTGTTTATCCTGACCTTCACTGCTTTGGTGTTTATATGTATATATGTGTGTATATATATATATATATATGTGTGTATATATATATACATACACACATATACATATCTACATACATATATGGATATAAATATATATATATATATATATATATATATGTATGTATGTACATATATATATACATACACAGATATATATATATATATATACATATATATATATATATATATATATATATATATATATATATATATATATATATATATATATATATATATATATGTATATACATATACACATCAATATATGTCTACACATATACAGATATATAGATATATATGCACTTATAGTTATATATATGATGCACTATACAGATGTGTATAAATACATATATATATGAATATATATGTGTATGTACATGTAGACATATATCTACATATGTATATGTATATATCCATATCATTGTCGTGTGTAAACATTACTGTTGTGTATACGTTCCCAGATATATCACACCATATGTATCTGATATGTGTATATTTAGATATAACAACATATGTGATGCAACAGTAATATCACTAATAAGTACTATACAATGGTAGAAGTCACAGCAATTGTTCAATACTATTCAATATGTCTGCTGACAGATGTATTGGAAAAACAACAACTGTCGTCATAGCTGTCATGGTGTAGTGGTTAAGTGTTGTGACTGTAGTGTACAGAGTTCTTGGTTCAAGACCTGCAAGGGCTGTTTATTTTATTGCTGGGCAGGACAAGGGCTGCTAGATACAGAGTGGTTAAGGCAGTTTTGAGCAGCTTTAAACTTGTCTGCACCGGTTTGAGTGAAGCTAAGTGGTAATAAGGTATGGTTAAATGTACGGGCACTTACACCATGTAGGCTTCACTTACCAGTGCACAAATGTGCTTAGCTGTTACATTGCAGCAATGCTGACACCTGCTAAGCATGGTTCAGCCCTGGTAATCAGTGCTCACATCACAGTCTGATAACATAGCAGGGTAATGTCATCTGTAATAAGTGTATGTAATGCCATGTACATAACATGAGTCTATGTGCTGTCATTACAGTAGCAAGGGATGTGAGTCTCCTGTGTGGGACACTTGAGTATATATGACCTGTACAACACTCTTATCCTTGTGAATGTGTTACATACAAGAGTAGTATCCCAGGTTATGTGCAGTCACACTGGCATGTAGTGTATCATGACATTACTACTGTTGACAGTGCTTTCCCAAACAAGAGTAGATTGCTAATTGTAGTACTGGCAACAAACAACCCTGCAAGCATAGATGGATTCTGAGTCCTCACTGTCATATTCCTGGGTGTGTGAGCTGTGTTACATTATATATTTCCTACTGGATAATGATCTGACATGTGGAAAATAATCATAGACTACTGTCTGTATAGCACATGTCAGTGAGGGCTGCCATCATGTATTAATGGCATACCTATTGGTGTCAGATGTCTATCTGTCAACACATTCATCCTACTGCAAAGCTAGTTGGTGAGCTGATGTATGTCAGTGCCTGTACAGATGTGCAGATGTCAGGTATCTATCTTGGATATGTACAGGCAATCTATGCATCACTGACACTGACATGTCTGCCCAGCTGTGTTATAACTGGCATAGATAGGACACAACACCCTATATGCACCACATGCCATGGATACCTCCACTACACTAACACAGCCAACAGAACATGCTTGGGTACAGGTCTCCATGACAGACACTAGCCATGATATGTAATACATGTTGCATACATGTCAATTGGAGCACCCCACTGACCATTTGCAGGAGGCACCTAGAGGATTGGCTGATGCATGTCACGCTCACCCTGAGGGTCACCACAGTGGTGTCTGTAGATGGGTGGCCTGCTGGCACATTGCAGGTGGCATGATACCACTATACACACATCCCCTACACTTCCCATCTCTCCATGAACAATAGCCAGGTACACACCTATGAACACCTCCACTGATGCATCCCAGTACTGACAAATGTGTACGTGTGTATTACTGAGGATATCAGTGTCTGTGTGTTAGTACACCTGTCATTGGGAATACCCTGAGGCCCTTCACACCCACTGCAACACCCATTGCCATAGTTAGATGTGGCTGCTGCTGTACCGGGCATTACATGTACCTTGTTATGCTCCTCTCCCTAAGGGCTACCCGGGCCTTGCAGTACCAGCACAACACTGTTGTACAAATGGGTTGATAAGCATGGGATACCCACTGATGTCTGGCAAGTGTGTGTATGCGTGCATGTGTATATATATATATGTAGGGTACAGCATTAAGAGGCCACATACTCCTATTACAATACGCATTGCCAACACAATATTAGGGATAGTGATGTTGCTGCCCATAGGTGAGGGATGACAATGCCTCACCCTACCATGCCTGTGGCATGTGCATTAGATGCATATCCCTGTAGTAGCACTCTTGGAATGGACAAGGGGTTGTATTGCAGTCCTGGTCAATGTGTGATGGTGGGTATGTCAGTGTGTCATCATGGGTTCCAGTGCATACAATATCTACAGTGGGGTGTGGGTGCTGAGTATACTGTCATTACACCATGGTACCCCTGGTACATGTCCTATGTACCACTGTATGGTGACTACTGTCACCATCAACCATACAGGTAACTGATAACACTATCCATCCCAGTTATGCATGTGCTGTGTGCAGTTTACCTGTAACACATTAGACACACTGACAAAGTAGTTAGCACTGATAGGCCCTGGTCTCTTGGATGTGTATCTGACTGTTATGTGTTTGTTAATGTGTATATGATGGAATGTCACACTATGTATTGTCCATATACAACCATTACATCCCCCATTATCATACTGTACATGCCTGGGGGATGTTCTGCATATAACATGTAACTTGGAACACACCTCATCCTAAACACTGTGTGGTGTGTGCAATTAAAGCTACACACATCAGTAGTACTACATAACTAGATAGGTGTCTAGTCCCAATGTTGCCAAGTAAGAGTGTGTGTGTGTGTGTGTGTGTATGTGGAGGGATCTACTTCAGGTTGCTGAATATACATGTCCCAAGGGGTCATCTGTCCATGTGGCACAGGCAGTAACTGTTATACAGACCTGTGACATGTGTTCAACTGTACCCAGGATATGGCACAGCCATGGTATCACCACAGTTCCATACCCCTTGTGAGATATGACAGCAGACCATCCTCCTGCTGACACGTACACCTATAACACAAATGGATAACATTATGGAGACCACAATCACTCAGTGTTACTAACAGCTATAATGCATCATGGCTGGACAGCTACACTACCTGACATGTAAGCATTAAACATTACTGCTGACAACATGTTACACAGCAGTACATTGCTACACTGTAGTACAGTCACCGTGCACATAAGAACCATATTAGCCTGTCACTGCATTGATGTTATGGATGACAGGGATGTGACACAGGTATCACCATATGCACATGGTGTGTTGTTGGTTTGCCAGAGACCTAGGGTGGGCCATACATTTGACACCATGTGTGTGAGTGAGGGGTGTAAATTACTGATATGGCCTTGGTGATGTGGTGTGCGTAGGTATTGGGTTGCCCTGAGTGTATTTGTATTGTGTGTGGGTATGCATGCACACAGTTCTGCCATGTGGCTGACCTATACAGGTGTTTTTTGGACAGCTGCAGACCATACCTGGCAGAGTGTGCAGTTCCCCGCCTTCGGCCATGGACACAAAAACTGTGCCTGCCAGGGGTTCCACGGGCATGTCCAGGTACAAGCCTCAATATGATATTCTCCCCGATGATGACATATGTCCACTGGAACCAGGTCCCAGCTGGGACTGGCCAGGGCCATGTGCACATGGCCCACTGTGGTGTGGTGTGGACAGCGCCCCCTGAAGTGCTGGGGCTGGTACTGCCACTACAGGATCGGCTTGATGTCCTTGTATGAGATGTTGGTGTTGCTGGTCTACGTCCACGTGGCCGTCGCACCCGTCCTACCGCATGCTCTAGCACAGACAATCCACGGTCGAGGAGGCCCACCATCTCACCCAACCATCTATCAATGACCTCTGTATAATAATGGAGGGCACCTGCAAGATCACGGATGTTGTCACTTACAGCTGAAAAGGTAGCCATCTGCAGCTTCAGACCCTGCCTGGTGTACCGTTCCATACATGCCTGTGCCTCCGTGACAGCCTGAAACATGCGTCTGGTGGTACCAGATGTGGCACTTCTTCCAGGAGGACGATGACCAGAGGACCTTCCACGAGCACCCCAGTACATCTGCCTATGTGGTACCCTGACGGACATCCAGATACAGTAGCCATAGATACCACACTGTCCTGTGCACTGCCACCAACTACCAACTGACCCTCTGCTATGGCCACTGGTGATGGGGTATCTATAGGCACTGTGACTGTGTGCGGGGATGGGATGGATAACAGGGGGATGTCAAATGATGGCACAGTTTTGGCCTCTGACAACCCCGTCTGTGCCTTAATACACCTACCATTATTTTCAGTGTCTGTATGGACACCAACATCAGATTGCATGCAAGAAGGACCCTGACCCACCTCACCACCTGTGAGGTGAAAACAAGAAACGCACTTTAAGACCTGTATGTCATTGCTTAACAGTATACATATGCACACACACACACACACACACACACACACACACACACACACACACACGCACACATGCACACACGCACACACTGACACACAGACACACACACACACACACACAATCACACACACACCCTGACATTTCACCATAATACCTACCTGTCCCTGAGTTTACAGACTGTCCCAGGTTTATTCTCTTAAGTTTCCCATCCTACATCACACTTTTAAAACCTACACTAATGAATACCAATCATTAACGTAGCATTCTTCTAATTGCCTAGACAAGTGACCACAAAACATGACCCATTACCCCTTTGACTTGATTGGAGACAGTTTTACAAGGACTCACCACTGTCATCCAGTGTTCACCCTGGGTTTGTCCAGACATTGTGAGCATGGCCCCCATATGTTACAGGCTACTACAGTCACTCAATAATGTCACGCACTGGAGTGTCATACATAACTATTGCTCAGTAGATGCAAGATCTGTTGCTCTATTAACTTATTATGTGGACAACAGTAATATTTAGTTACACTCACTGATGTTGTCTAGTAATTCCCCAATGCATCTGTAGTGCTGCATATGTGGGTATTCTTTCACCTGTCTGCTGATTGCAGTTTTAACAGTATACCTGGTGACTAGTTTCCCTCCCAATGCATGTTCCATGCTACAGATCTTATTATACTATCAGCTGTCCTGAGATTACATATCAGACAAGTATTCCTGGTGTCTCATGTGTCAGTCCATGTCCATGTACTGCACAATTCCAAAGGGAAGTCAAGACTGCAAGACCTGCAGCCAGTACTTCTTTTGTTTTTCCCTGCAGAAGTGGTGGTCCTTTTCATCACTCTGTACTAGATTAGTAGTATAACAATTGTAGTTATTAGGTAAATATTGCACCACACTGACCTGCAATTAACTTAGCTTGGTTTTCCTGTTTTCTTTTTTGTAGCTGGCTTAGTCCAGTTTTTCTGACTCTCAACCTTGCATTACTTTGTGTCTATCCCTTCCCCACCTTGAACCTGCTCACCTCCCCACCCACTTCTGCTTAATTACAGAGGTATCAAAAAGCCTGATGTAGAAAGGCATCATCATACTCCTAAAGTTTTTGTACAATTAAGTGCATCCAGGTGTTTCATTCCTTGCTGCAAAGTTAAAGAATAACCTCCTGCTAACCTGAAGATGCCCCTGAAGCTGACTCCTTGTCTGGCTTCATAAAGCTTGTACTCCTAAAGTTTTTGTACTTGTATGTTGCAAAATACCTTTTTACTACCTTTCTGTAGTGCCTATAACTGCTCTTGTTAACCTTCCGGTGTGAGATTTAGTAGCCTACCACAGACCCGAAGCCACTTCCTCCCTCCACCCTTTTGTCCCATCATTCTATATCTTATCCCTTTGTAATAGCTTCTTGCCTACCTCCCCCAGCTGCTATTACTCCCCTGACCACTAGGTGGCAGTCTTTACCTACACTATATTCTAGCATTAAAACTAACTATCCCTCAGGTCCTACACCCATTCTTTGGCATTTCAGTACTATTCTAATCCCCTTCTCTGCACATGAGAAACTCACTCTCGCTTTACTAAATCACCTATACATATCTGATAAGCTTATATACTCTGCTCCCCAGTTTTTACTTTAGCTTCTTCTGTGTTATGCCAAACATGAAAGACAGCTGTTTGTTTTTTGGCTGAACTTACCTTACTGCTCTTGCCCGCTCCATTCACCCTGCAGGCTCACTCCACTCCCCATACCCTACCCCCAATTCCCAACCACCCCCAGGGCACCTATCCTTATACTGCTAGAAACCACGCTGCCACCCCACATCAACCAATAACGTGACATACCTCGTTCCATACTCAATCATCTGTTACTAATTTATTCACACCTTCCACTATCTATACTTTCCTAATTAAACAAACCCACCTCATATTTGCTCTTCTATAACCTCTTATTTTCTCATTACTTACACTCCCACATTCTCATTATGTCAACCCCTGGCTTACTAAAACTCTCTAATTTCCTCCTCTTGCCCATAATTCTTTCCACTCTACTTCTATCTCATAGCCTCATGGGATATAGATTCCTAACCTCCTTTCAAGTTCAACACTCCTTTAAACAAACTTTCCCTTTCTATCTATCAGCCTCACAAACCCACAGTAACAGTACATCCTCATCAGCCTACCTTCTCCCACAGTTTCACAGATTAAACCATATTAAGTATTTCCAAACCAGAAAAATAGACCCTATTTTATGTAAACTAGCAAAACATGCACACAGTCCTCAGTACCTACTACTACACAGTGACATTCTCCCAAACCCAGGGCCTGGTAATACCTTCCCTGACTCCCATTATTCCTTCACCTCTATTTCCCATACCCCTCTTCTTCCTCGAACTTTCTTCTCATTGCCCACCTCAATATTCATAGTTTAAACCCAACTTCAGGCCCTACTAGACTTACATTCCTTTGACATCCTATGTCTCTCAGAAGCCTGGCTTCAAACCAGTTACTAAAGACAATGATATTATCCCTCCAAGTTATAACATCCTTAGAATTGACCATCCTAACAAAAAGGGTGGGGGAATAGCAATATTGTTTAAATCTGAACTACAGGTAACCTCACTAAACACTCAACCTCCCTCACCTAGCAATGCTGAAATCTTAATATCTAAGCTCCAAATTAATGCTAATAAATCTATATACATCATTTGCTCTTACATCCCCCAGGCAACAACATAAGTACTCTTAAAACTATCCTTAACTGGCTTTCCACATCATTCCCACAATAAACCATTCTCCTTGGAGACTTTAATACTGACTGGAACTGTTGTATTTCTGACAAACCTACATCTCACATTAATCTCTATGGCTTCTATCAAACTATCACCGATCCTACCAGAACCCATAAACCCAGCAACAAACAAACCACCTTAGACTAGATACTAGTCAACAATAACCCCCAATCTTACAAAATAGGCATACTTCCTGAAGATATTAGTGACCACTTTCTTACCTTTATAACTAGACAAAAGATCACCATTTTCACTCAACTAAACTATAGAACCAGCCGGAACAAAAAGAACCTGAACCTAGGTTACTTTCAAGCAGAGCTAAAAGCCTGCAATTGGTCACCCCTAAAATATCTACCTCTCAATGAAGCAGTCTCTTTTTTTAACAATACATTCCTAAAAATCCTTGAGCATCATGCCCCCTCTCATACGATTAAAATTAGGAACAAACCTGCTCCCTGGCTCTCAAATAAGACAAGGCAAAAAATGAGACTGAGAAATAAAATCTGGAATATATGGAGAAGTAACAAAGACCCTATTGATCATTTAAACTTTAGACAGCTCAGGAATGCCACTAAAAAAATCAATATTCCTCGATAAAAAAATCTATTACCTTAAATTCCAACAAACCCAATATCTAAACCCACAAAAATTCTGGTCAGGATTAAATAAATTACTCCATCCTGGACAAGCCAAAACACATACCCCCTCTAACTTGACTCATAATTCTCCCAACCAAATTGCTGATATTTTTAACATTTTTTTTTCAGAAACTGCTCAATCTTTAGCAAATACCTTACCACCTGTTACCACCACTGACTCATCCATGCCAACCACCGACTCATCCTTGCCAACCACCCTACCCCAAGTATTACAACTTTAGCCTGTCCCAACATCTCTCATACACTCCCTACTTCTTAAGCTTAAACCATGCACTCCATCAGCTGACCTCCTCCCATGTGAATGCCTTCAAATGTCAGCTGGAGTGCTTACCTGCCCTGTTTCCATCTTAATTAACAGAACCATTAAAGAAAGTTCCATCCCATCCATCTGGAAAGTCTCATATATTATCCCACTGCATAAGGGTGGGAACTGAAATGAACTCTCAAACTTCTGCCCCATAGCCCTACTTTCTCCCTTAGCAAAAATTATGGAGAGATGTATTCACCATCAGCTACTTGATCATCTCCTCCAAAACTACCTGCTAGTTGACTGCCAGCATGGTTTTAGGCCTTTCCATAGCACTACAACTGCTCTACTATCCTTTTCTGACTGCATTAATAAAAATTGTAACAACAGCTTACTGTCCTCAGCCCTCTTTATTGACCTCTCAAAAGCATTTGATATGGTTAATCATCAATTATTGTTAAATTTACTCAAATCACTTTTACTAGATACCCAGACATTTAATTGGTTCAAGTCCTATCTAGGAAATAGACAACAAGCAGTCCTCTGGGAAAACAAACTATCTACTCTTCTCCCTATAACTCTTAGAGTCCCACAAGGCTCTATTCTGGGACCCCTCCTCTTCACTATTTTCATAAATGATCTGAAAATCTCCCTTCCACAAACCACCTGCATACAATATGCCAACGACTCAACATTAATATGTTCAGCCTCCTCACCTGCTGGACTTCATTCGAGTACCCAAGCAGTATTTACCTTAGTTGAAAACTGGTTCCATCAACACTGTCTCCTCCTTAACCCCCAAAAAACTAAATTGGTACTATTCTCTCCCACTCAGACATCTCCTGCTATCAACTTCACAATTACATCTAATAATGGTACCCTAACTCATGGGCCATACATTTGCAGAGTCCAGGCAATTGCTGACATGGGTACTGCACAGCCAGTACTTGCTAGACATTCCTGAAACCCCCTCAGTGTTGTGGCATGTTACTAGGCAGCCTGTATGACTGGTTTGCTACATGTGACATCATCTGTCTTGGATGGCCATCTGTTTATTTCCTACATCATTCCTGTCCCATACATCCTCGCCACATACATGACTGTCTGCACTGTTTGCCATGGTATATGCAATGGTGAGGTATGTCTACATGTCCAGCTCATGGGTGCTACCTGTTGGGTACGGGGCCCACGCTATGGCATGTAAGATGTGTGCAATTCACAGCTGCCTCTGTTGCAGGTAAGTGTGCACATTTGATAGCCAAATGTCTTGGACAGCAGACCAATTCTTGGTGTGACATTGGGGACGTGTACTTGCTGACTGGTGCATTTCTATGACAAATGCATGCAGTCAGTACCTCAACAGCTGCTTCCACTATATTTTATCTGAAGTGTGTGCACACATATGCTTCTAGTGTTTGTGAAGATATGTATTCCCTATATTTGCTGCCCTAACATACAATTCCATATTACACACTCATTGCTCATTTTAGGACCACATTGCAGGTTGTAAGGGTTGTGGACTGCAGTATTATGATATGCCATAGTGCAGATCTGTAACAGTTGTCATTGTAATATTGGTATATACACTGCTATAGCACTGTATAAGGGTGATGTTTCACACATGTCCCTACTGTAGGCCATTTGTCCCACCATTATTTTCATCTCTGTATACACATTTTGCAATGACAGGATGTTAGTTATATTTCAGGAGTCTGACATACCCTTCAATTGCACCATCATGGTGACCACTATGATGCAGTGCAGTTAACAGCAACAATACATGAACATGTACGGCATGCATTATGGATAAGTGTTTTAAATGTGTGCATGGAATATACCATAGCCATAACATGACTGGTGTATTGGCAAACCTGAACAAAAAACATACTCACCAGCTACAGGCTGCTGCCTTGGAGGTATACCAGAGGGACCTACATAAGTGTGTGAGAGATGTGATGTCAGAAGCCACAGCAGTGGCTGTGGCAGCATTACAGTACATCAACAGTACAAGCCCACAATACTACAGCTTATGCACATCTGTTTATTACTACTACGCAGCAACAGACTATATATATGTCATCTCACATATGCATGATCTAGCTGTACAGATGCAGATGGATACGCAAAAGTGGTCTACTGATGTGCTCTGTGGCCTCACCTGCATGCTCCTATGCCAGTGTGTGGGTAGCACCCACCTACACTATGGTCTCCACCAGGTGTTGTGTGTGCGGGCAGGCTGGTGCCCCGAGGCTGGGAAGGAGCTCCTCAACATGTGTTGGGGGGATGGATGGCATGACCCCCCTGTTGTGAGGTGATCCCCCTGACTGCAGCAGCACGCCGATAGGCATTGCGAAGTAGGTCAGTGCAATGATGCCAGACCTGCTCATAACTGCGGTTATGCAGGCCAACATCATTTACCCTGTGGACAAGATCGTTCCACAGGGCAGTCCGCTCCTGCTGCTCATGGGCTTTTCTGCCAAACAACACCTGTTAGTGCTGCACCAGCTGTGTGATGATGACCTCATTCTCATCCGATGTATAAACAGGAAGTCTCTCACATGACATCTTGCCTGAAAGACATAAAGACATAAAGATGGAAACAGGTCTGAGCAACTCATACAGCAAGGTTATCATAGTTCTTAATACACATCTCTGTCTCCCCCCACCATATCTGCAACAACAATCTGATCACACAGCTCAATAGGTATGGTTACTGAATACCTACTAATGGGACATATATCGTACTGTACCACACTTAGTGTTATGTGTTTGTAGCCATGGTCCCTGTGGGGACACTATCATTGCTGGCCTGTTACGGACAATGTCACCTGCATGCCATTGTAAGGGCCACTATGGTTCCATATATGCACATGGTCTGTTTGCTATGTTGTTTTGTGTTATTGGGGATATCTATACATGCTGTTGGACATGATCCAGGAGTGTGTGCGCACATTCAGAGGGGATCCAGTATCTGTCTGCCTGGGACGACATGATTGACAGACCACGATGCTTTACCAGAGATGGTCTGCACCTGTCGCCCCTGGGATTCAGGTTACTGGCTAAGGCTCTTGCCACCCCTATAGTGGCTTTTTTAGGCAATGTTCAAAGGACAAAACCACCACCGTAACAGGTATGAGCATGCAAAATCTGAAGGTAATGCTACTCAATGCTAGAAGTCTAAACCTCAAAATGCACTCTCTCGAGGCACTCCTAAAAATGGAGAACATCGATATCTGTGCAGTAACTGAGACCTGGTTCAAGGCTCCAGAGAGCACCCCTGTAATACTAGGCTACAACTCTTACCACACTTTTTGGCCACCAAAGCAGGACTGAAACACTAAAGGTGGAGGAGTGTCAATATTCAACAAGGATATTCACACCACCAGGCTAGTTGCCCAACACAATGCGTCTGTAATTCTCCAGGTGCAACTAACACCAGGTAAGACTGCAATCCAAATTGTAGCTTGCTACAGATCCCCCACCATACCCCAAGATTCTCATTACACCTTTCTAAACATACTGGAAAATATTAAGATAGAACCAAACACCCTAATACTGGGTGATTTTAACTACCCTGCCATTAACTGGGAAAACTACTAATGTACCAACACCTTTGCCCAACGGTTCTTGGAATTTATAAATTCCAACGCCCTGGATCAGCTAATCCATAGTCCCACCAGGGGCTCCAATATCCTAGACCTGGTCATTACCAACATGGGAAATCAATGCTCCATACCTATGGTCACCCCCTCATTAGTCAGGTCTGACCATAAGCTAATCACCCTTAACATCCACATCCCACCCCCACCCCCCAGTAAGGAAACCTCCATAAAAAACTTCTCCAAAGCCAACTTCATGCTACTCAAGTCAGAAGTGACAAACATCATGACAACCATGCAGACGGGAGCTGAAAGTTCAACTGCTGAATCCTACACTAAGGCACTGTACGAGCATATCCACTCATGCATAAATCGTGCCATCCTAAATAGAACCAAAATGCTCTCATCCAAAAAAAAGAACCCAATCTGGTGGTCCCCTGTCATAAACAAACTTTACAACAAAAGGAAGAAACTGTTGCAGAAAAGAGGAAAATCCCAGGATGCAAACAACTTCCTTACCAGCCTCAGTAAGAAACTGAGATCCCTCATAAAATCCTCCAAAGCTAGTTATGAAAATAAAATTGCCAAAGATTCCAAAGACAACCACAAGGCATTCTATAACTATGTCAAGAATCTAAATGGCAATGCTCAGATCTGTTCTAAGCTAAAACAGAATGGCATTAAATATACTGATCCCAAGGATATTGCCAATATCCTGGCAGATCGATTCAGTGCCAACTTCACCCCCTCTCACCCCCTAAATGGCCCATCTCAATACCGGAAGATTGCCAAATTCCGGTAATAACGGCCACACCGGTAAAAAAACACACTCTCCAAAGCTAAGAATACAGCATCCATGGGACCAGATGACATCCTGGGCTGTGTACTACATGAACTACAATATGAACTGGCACCTCACCTAAGTGTCATGTTTAATCATAGCCTCACCTCAGGTTTCATGCCAACTGAGTGGTGCAGAGCTACAGTTATCCCACTCCACAAGGGGGATCCACCTTGGATCCCAGAAACTACCGTCCCATCAGTCTGACAAGCCTTATCTGCAAGGCCATGGAGCATATTATTATGGAACTTATAAACAAAGACATTGGCAACCTTCAAACACTGGACCCCACACATATATTATCATCTTCTTTCCGTTGTTCCCGTTAGGGGGTCGCCACAGCGGATCATCTGTTTCCATTTCTTCCTGTCTTCTGCATCTTGCTCTGTCACACCAACCACCTGCATGTCCTCTCTCACCACATCCATAAACCTTATCTTAGGCCTTTCTCTTTTCCTGTTAGCTGGTAGCTTTATCCTTAGCATCTTTTTCCCATTATACTCAGCATCCCTCCTCAGCACATGTCCAAACCAATGTAATCTTGCCTCTCTGGCTTTGTCTCCAAACCATCCTACCTGGGCTGACCCTCTAATATACTTATTCCTAATCCTGTCCACCCTCGTCACACCCAGTGCAAATCTTAACATCTTTAACTCTGCCACATCCAACTCTAACTCCTGCCTTTTTGTCAATATGGGGTGCATTCAGACATCAGGTCCACACTCTCTAACTCTCCTTCTTGCACAGCTTCATTGTTCAGCCTTGCTACAACACAGACAGGTGCCACACGTGGACACAGCCTAACATTAGGGGGGTATACATAGGACAGATTGCAGGTAAGCCTATTACACACTTATGGCATTTCTGCATGCTACATTACATGTTAACATGAATGTTTTGCAAGTGATGGGCTCTGGAACCCATGTGTCCATCATAATGGCATTACTTCCACCACCTATTGGCCACACTAATATACATGTTTTGCATTACTCAACACCCACTATGATGCCTTACATCTTGTCAGTCAGTGCTGATCTGCACAATTGACGGGTATGGCCCACTGCCCACAGGGACAGACGCTATTGTCCATAGCAGTTCTTCAACTGGACATCATTACAACAACATCTGATGGCACATATAAATCATTCCACATCATCTATCCCATTATTATGGACCAAGTATTACATTCAATTACATGCATATATACTTCACATACCTATTATGGGAATGATGTCTGTTCTGAATAGTTTGCTAGATGTATTTTTTTTTATTTTTGGTGGGGTTTTTTTGGCTTTGGATTTCTCTCTCTCTCTCTCTCTCTCTCTCTCTCTAGCTCTCTATCTCAGTCTCTCTCCAGTAAATGGACTGAGCTGCTTTGAATAGATTACATATGGATTATTTAGGTGATGGACATGATCAGGTGATGGCCTCTGCCCCAATCAGTGTTCTCCACTTGCTACCTGCATGCAGCCTGCTGTGTAGTACAAATCCCTAAATCATGTGGGCATGGTCCCTTTACCTTTCCTGTATGGAGGACATCCTTCCTGTGTGCATTACTTACTGTTGATTGATTGTTATCCTCTGGCCCAGTCTGTCTTTACTGTTGTACTACCTGAAGGCCTTGGACTGGACAGTGAAATATGTTATGCTTTCAGAATACTGTGATCTGCTTGTGAGTTGCATTAATCAGTTAGTATGTATTTCAAAGTCTTAACAGCTATATGACATGGCATATACAACTGTAATAGTACACAAATAAAACTTTCTTATGTATGCAAACCTGTGTGTGGTGTCATATCCTTTGACTTTTCTGTGGGTATATGTTTCAGGCAACAATTGTCTTTTGTATGAGTGACTCATACACTGTCCATTTGAAAAAGTGGCAACTGTAGGAATACTGGCTGTTTAATATGCTGTGCACCCTCTAAATATGTATCTTCCTATACATATCTATGTGTGTGTATGTGTACTTATATATATATATATATATATATATATATATACATTTATATATATATATATATATATATATATATATATATATATTATCTATATAATATATATATATATATATATATATATATATACATTTATATGTATCTGCATAAATGTGTGTGTGTATGTATCTTTGGAATTTTTATTGCTTTCACATTGTACATTCCCTATGGTAGCCAGACTGTACTGCATGATATGTTATTAATACCATCCTGACATGATACAGGTGGCATGGATTACTGTTAACGTCTTGTGGCCATGTTGTGTAGGGTCCTGGGTATGGGACTGCAACAGTTGGCATTGTGTTGCAGGACAGATCTGTTTGGCTGTGGGGGAGGGGTGATATCTATACTTACAAGAGGTATTAAGCTTTTCCCCATCACCCCCATTAATGGTGTCTTTGCTCATATATGTATTTATGTTCTCTTTTATATCTATAGATATATATCTGCATATATATATATATATATATATATATATATATATATATATATATATATATATATACATATATATATATATATATATACATATATATGTAGACATAGATATCTATAGATGTATGCATATGTATATATATGTATATATATATGTATATAGTTTTATACATATATATATATATATATATACAAATATATAATATATGTATATATATATATATATATATATATATATATATATATATATATATATATATATATATATATATATATATATATGTATATATATATATTTGCATATATATATATATATATATATATATATATATATATATATATATATATATATATAGATATATATATATATATATATATATATATATATATATATATATATATATATATATATATATATATGGTTTTATGTTAGAACATCGAAGTTTGAGAACTTCAAATTTTCAGAAAAGCAAATTCTTTCCTAGGGAAAGAATTCAGTTGCCCATTCCTGTCGCTTCGCTGTTTTCAGCACTGTGGTGGAAAGTTACGGGTCGGGTTCAGGTAAGTGTGCGATTATGTGGACGTGAGGGTTAGGGCGGGTTAGGTGAGTTAGGGTTAGGGCAAGGGTTAGGCAAGTGTGTGAATGTGTGGACGTGAGGGTTAGGGCTGGGAAGGTGAGTTATGGTTAGGGTGAAGGTGAGGTGTGTGTGCAATAGAGACAGACCTTAGGGTTAGGGTTTGCATTAAGATAAGTGGGTAGATGGTGGTATATGTACTGGTTAGTGTAGGGTTAGATGTAAGATTTTAGGTGTATGTGTGTGGATTACTGTTTGTTTGGTGTGCTTGTGTTGTGTGTATGTGTTTTGGAACAGCAATTTTTTTCCCAAGGAAAAAATTCACTGAATTTTTGATGATTTCAGGGGTTGATATTAGAACATTCGAAGTTCTGAAACTTTGATGTTCTAATATAGACCCAATATATATATATATACATATATATATATATTTATATATATATATATATATATATATATATATATATATATATATATATATATATATATATATAAATGGGTCTATGTTAAAACATCGAAAGTGCAGTTCATTGAACTGCACTTTCACAAAAACACTTTAGCGAAAGTGCATAACATCGAACATGTACTTTTGCTAAAGTAGGCAAAACAAAATAAAAAAATAGACACACAAAAAAAATTTAAGCACTATTATGCAGGGGGGCAAGCCCCTCTGCACCCCCCACATCCCTCCTACTTTAATATTCTAACTTTGAGATTGCACTACAGTGGGGAAAAGGGAATATTCCCTTATCCCCACTGTACCGCAATCTCCACAAGAGATTTGTTAGTTGTACATCAACAGAATATGTTGATGTACAACTATCATAGATTCATAGGTTCATACTAGGCTATCTGCCCTAGGGCATCTGTAAGCCTAGCCAGAGTGTGTTTGGCTTTCACCACCCATTTAAATGAATTTTACTATGCCCTTTTTCGAGGTTTAGTTTACTGTGCCTCTGTCTAACAGTGACACAGAAGTGATACCTGGGGTAAATCTATGATCTCCTATCCACTCACCGAGATTCCTCTTGAAGAAAGTCAGTGAGGGACTCTGCCTAACCTGGACTGGGATTTTATTCCAGAGTGAAGTGAGCCTCTGGGTTATGAATCTGTCCCTCCAGCATGTCCTATTTATTTCTGTGCTGAGGTTCAAGTCCCTCGAGCGCGTAGCTCGATGGGATTTGGATTTTCTAAGGTGCAGCATGTCCATTAATTCCGGGTTGGACATGGCTTTATATGTCAGGCATAGATCGCCTCTACGCAGGCGGTAAGCAACTGAGTAGAGATGGAGTTTCTTCAACCGGGCAGCATATGGCATCTGTTTGAGCCCTTTGATCCTCTTGGTGAGGTATTTTTGGGGTCTTTCTAGTTGCTGCAGGTGTCTGGTAAGGTACATCCCAAAAGGGGCATTGTACTCAATTATGGGCCTGATGACGAATGAGTAAAGAGGCACAATGACCTCCCCTGATCTAGATGTGAATCCCTTCATGATTAGGTGGACTATATAGAATGTTTTTCTAACCACTTTGGCCACGTGGCTGTCAAATGAGAGATTACTATCAACTTGGGTCCCCAGGTCCCTAATTACTTCTTCCGTACTTAATGGATTACCACCTATGTGGTAATTTGTGGGCACTTAGTTTTTGCCAAAGGGGATGTCTATACACTTTTTGGCATTTAGCTTGAGGCCTTGGCTCTGGTACCAATTGTCTGTTTCTATGAGACCCTTTTGGAGGATGCTTGTGTCAGCTGGAGAGTTGATTATGGTGCCCAGTTTGCAGTCATCTGCGAACTTGGTCAGCCACAATCCTTCTGTGTTGGCCTGTACCTCCGAGAAATATATACCGAACAAGAAAGGTCCCAGGACTGAGCCCTGAGGGACACCACTCATAACTGGTTTGGAGTCTGACATGGCTCCAGCAATTCTAACCATGTGGGTTCAGTCCTTGAGCCAGTTTGCAACCCATCTAGTGACATAGGGGTTTATATTTAAGCTGGATAGCTTATTTATGATGCCCGAGTGGGGTATTTTATCGAAGGCTTTTGCGAGGTCCAGGTAGGCTGTGTGGATCACCTTCCCTTCGTCAATGGCCTTGGTGACTGTTTCAAAGAAATCGACCAGGTTTAAGAGGCAGGATCTGCCCTTAACAAAGCCAAACTGGGTAGGATCCAATGTCTGTAGGTCCCCAATATCTTTATTTATGAGTTCCATGATGATCCTTTCCATAGCTTTGCAGACCAAGCTAGTCAGACTTATGGGGCAATAGTTTCCAGGATTCGTTGAGGCTCCACCTTTGTGGAGAGGGACCACTGTTACTCTACACCACTCTTTGGGTACATATCCTGTAGTAAGGCTGAGATTGAACAGTAGCTTTAAGTTTGGGTTCAGTTCATCTTGGAGTTCATGTAGGACGCAGCCCGGGACACCGTCTGGTCCCATTGATGCTGTGTTTTTTGCTTTTAGAGGGCATTTTTTACCTGAGCATTTGAGATGTCAGGGGGGGCAGCACTCTTCTGGAATAGATATTTGCTCTTTTGGTGTGGAGGGGCGGGGAGAAGTTTGCGCTGAACCTGTCGGCTAGGATATTGGCAATGTCTGTGGGTTCAGTGTATTTTTTGTCATTTTGGACTAATTCTGAGCATATCTGGGAATTTCCACCCAGGTTCCTAACATAACTACAAAACATACAAACTGCACGTTTTTTCGTTTTTTACTTTACTTTAGCAAAAGTGCATATTCGATGTTATGCACTTTCGCTAAAGTCAGTTCATCAAAGTGCAGTTCGATTAACTGTACTTTTGACGTTCTGAGAAGGACCCATATATATATATATATATATATAGATATATATATATATATATATATATATATATATATATATATAGATATATATATATATATATATATATATATATATATATATATATATATAAATAAAAACACACACACACACACACACACACACGCATACATCTACATGTATAAATACATTTCCTGTACTGTTGAATGACTGTGCTGGATGATATGTTTGTGAAAACATCAGGGCTATGTATGTCTGACATGGCTTAGTGGTGAATTACTTTGGTTATGGTGTGCAGGGTCCTGGGTTCAAGACTTGCTAAGGCTGTTTATTTTGTTGCTGGGCAGAACAAGGGCCATTGAATACAGAGTGATTAGGGCACTTTTAAGCAGTTGTAAGCGGGTTTGTGGGGATTTGTGTGGAGGTAAGCACTGCTAGCTTCTGGTTACAGTTTCTTATACTGATTTAGCTTCTCAATTGCTTAACCTGTGTAGGCATTGCTTACCCCTGCGCAAACAAGCTTAAACCTGCTTACTGCTGCTTAAAAGTGCCTACTCCCACTTACCCCCATGCTAATTTCTTTAAAAGAAATGAAAAAGAGGCACAAAGAGGGAAAGACAGTAGGGAAAATAGCTAGGGATGTGCAGGATGGGTGTAGGGAAGGTCCATTGCTGCCCATTTCTTCTACAGCAACAGCTGTGCATATACACTGATTTGGAGGTAGATTTGGACACTTATACCCCTAACAGAGGGGTGAGGACAACAATAATATGTTGTGGAGGCAATTAGACCAGATTACATGTGTCCAGTGGACATGTGTGCGAAATGGACAGCTATATATGGGGTGAGATTTTATTTTGGAAACAGATTGCCCTTTTTTTTTAAGGTGAGAGTGGGTTGTTGGGGAGGGATAGTAGGTATATTGGGGGAGGTAGGTTGGGTAGTATAACAGGCAGGACAAACAAGACAGCATACAAGAGTGGTATATGACACATGTGGGGGGTAAACACCTTGACTGGGGATGGGTGTTTGGAATTCGGTAGCCCATGAACCCCCTAGTGGAAACAGTGGGACTGAGGTCCCCACCTATGGGCAGTCACCACTGCACCTTCATGGTCCCAAAGGTGGTTGTGCTGAGGGCTGAGTAGGAGGGCCAGGCTGACCCTCTACTTGTGCCATGCAGCCCTCAAGCTGGCATAGCAGATCTCCAAACTCCCTGCGGAGCTTGCTATGCACCAGACCCTGGACCTGGCAATGGGTGACAGTGTCCTGTCCGTGCCTGCTCCTGGGGGGGGGGTAAGCCCCATCCCCTGAGGCGGTTCCACTCGAAGGTAGTGCAGGACCAGTGGATGAGGCGGTTCCAGGGTAGGCCCCAGATTTGCTGGTGCCCGGTGCCATAGCCAGATGAGGTGGGAGAGGTGGGTCCGCTGGGACTGGCCTTCCCAAATATGCTATGGTGTTTCAATTTTACAACATATGTGGGTTAGTAATAGTGAACACATTCCAGGATTAGGTATAACAGCATACATAGATATTCCCATTAACCTGAAACACCAGATATGGAACAGTTGCATAGCAAACAGAATACATGCATATATGGAACCACAGTGGCCATTACAATAGCATGCAGGTACATTGATGGCAACATGCCACCAATGTGGGAGTATTTCAGCATAGCACATGCATAGACACACATTTAAATATTTATCAAACAATAGGACATATGATCCAACAGTAGATTTAATAGAGCACATACCGATTTAGTTGTGTATTCAGTTTATTGTTGCAGATATGGTGGGGGGCAGAGAAAGATGTGAATTAACAACTTGTATATCCCTGTAGTTCACATTACTTTCCTAATCAATGCTGTAATCTGTACCTTACATGTATTATTATATTACCCTATGGCCTTAGTTTGGACAATGGTATGGATGTAGACAACTATATACATGAACTGAGTTTTACCTGCAGTATATACCCCTTACCTGATATACCTGTGGAGGTATTGTTTGTTAACACTACCTGACTGTTTCTACACATATTCCCAGATTCCAGGTTGATGCTATGCACATACCTGTCCATCTCTTATTGCACACACTCTGGGCATGTGTTGACAACATGCAGGTGAAACTGGGACATATTTTGACTATTGTCCTCATAAAACTTTGGTGAGTTGTACAATGACAGGTTTGTTTTCATAGACATTTTCCAAATATGTACAGGCCTGACAGTCAGTTATATGACATTAAATGTTGCCTACATGTCAGAGATTAGCATGTTGATATGTCAGGGGGACAGGATAACATCAAGCAGATATGGGCCAATTAACTGGACATTCTGGACAAATCTGTACACTTGTGGGGTATGATTCTGCATACAGCTTACTACCACTCCCAGGATTCAAACCATGGCTGTGTCTGCTAAAAATAAAACAGTGTACATCACAGTTTAGTGTGCTATATAGATATTGCTGTGCATCTCTTCTCTGATTTCTGTCTATAAGTCTTCCGTGGTTTTACAATCTGACCTTGTAATTACAAAACTCTATACACGGTTTCCTAGACAGTTTTATTATGTAGTACAGTGTGGATGACAGTGATGAGTAATATCTTATTATTCAGAGTAACTGCAACACTAACAATGCCATACAATACCAGAGTAAACAGAGACATTAGAGAAATGTGTGCATACTCAACTCCTTAACCACTTAGTTAATAACTAATTTCTCTCCCCAGCCCAACATGGCTAAAGGCCAGGCCATAGCACAAACACAGCTCTCATTTACTTTTTGGATACTCTAAATCGAGCTTGTGATACCAATCAAATTGTCAACACTTTTTTTCTTGACCTTTCAAAAGCCTTCAATACCATATCTCACCCCCTTCTGCTCTCTAAACTCAACAACCTAGGTGTCGCCCCTCCAACCCTAAATTGGTTCTCAGATTATCTCTCTGACAGATATCAATTAACAAAGTGGCAGCAATCCTGTTCTCCCTTCCTCAACATCACTACAGGTGTACCCCAAGGTTCCATGCTGGGCCACCTGTTATTCAATATATTTATAAATGACTTTCATAGCTCCCTCACTCATAGCACTGTGATCCAATATGTAGATGCCTCTACAATCATCTGCACTGCTAAAACCCCTTCTGAGCTACTAACCCAATAAGTCTTTTCATCCACTGAAAACTGGATGTCAAACAACCACCTTGCTCTCAACCTAAACAAGACAAAACTGATTCTATTCACTCCCCCCAAAAAAAAAACCCTAAATAGGACCAAATTCTCTATCTGCTCCCTGAATAATACCACCATCAAAACCCTCTCTAACACCAAACTGTTAGGAGTCATCATTGACAAAAACCTTACATTTGACCTCCACATTCTCAGCAATATCAAAAACCACATCAGAAACTAGGCACCCTCTGCTGGCACAACTGTTACCTTAACCATAGTGATAAAAAAGCTCTAGCCTCAGCCTTTCTACTTTCATGCCTGCTATATGGTGCCCCTATCCTTACAAATATCCACTCATCTCTCAAAACCAGGCTAGATACATGTAACAATAAGGTTGCCAGATTCGCAACAAATGCTAGATCCTCAACACCCCACTGCTCCTCTTTACAGCAACTAAACTGGCTAGAACTACCACTCTATCTCAACTTCCTACACTTAACTACTGCACATAAATTAATATACAAACTCACATCATGCCCCTCTCTCTCCTCACTGCTGACCTTGTACCAACCAAATAGACCCCTTAGATTAGAAAATAAAACCCTGCTCAAAGTAGACAAACCTCACTACCAGCCGGCCAGATGTTCTACTCCTTTACTGTTTCCAAACTCTGGAACTCCCTCCCATCCACAATAACCTCCATCTGTAGCCCTGCCCTATTTAAAATGTCTATTAGACAACATTTTTCATCTTGCTGGCTATGCCCATGCCAAAAACAACTCTCTCTAGACACTACTACCCCGACTCTAGCCCTCTGCTTTTTTTCTCCAACTTCTTTCCCATCCTCCTCTTTCTAACCAACCAGCACTCTAACCATCCCAGATGTGCCTACCCCTGTTACTTACCCAACCTGGATACCCACACTCTCTCTCTATACCTACCTTACTACCACTCCTGAACCTATTCCTCCCTGTCTTTTTGCACTGCCGTTCTCCTCATCAATCCATTTCCTAGCTACTTATTGTTAATGCAGTGTTAACTCTGACATGTACATTATACTGTGTTATCTTAAAATCATGCCTATGATTATTATTACTGTATAGCCTTCTAAACATTTATGTAACTGAAATTGTATTTTCTGTATAATTTGTATGTGGAGCTTTTCACCCCTGGCCTCCATTGAAAATGGGCTCTCCAAGGCCCAGTGGACTTTCCCGGTAAACAAATGCAATAAAAAATAAATAAATAGTACCAGTCCAGGATTTCAATCTTTTATTTCTTGGCACAGTTTTCGTATCTGACAGACCTGTGGGGGGAATGTTTGTTAGCACTACTTGACTGTTGCCACACATATTACCAGATTCCACATTATTATTATGCACATACGTCTCACTCTGTTACTGCACACACTCTGATCACAGCTTCACAACATGGGGGTGGAGATGGGACATACTTTGCTTATTACTGTCATAACATTTTGGAGTGTTGCTAGTGACAGGTTTGTTCTTATAGATGTCTGACAATCAGTTGTATGTCATTATTTGCTACCTAAACGTCTGGCATCAGCCCACTGATTTGCCAGGGGGACAGGGTGACAGGCAGCAGATGTAGGGCAATTAACTGGACATTCTGGACATATCTGTACAGTTGTGGGGTACGATTCTGCATACAGCTTACTACCACTCCCAGGATTCTAACCATGGCTCTGTGTGCTAAAAATACAACAGTTCATGTCTCAGTTGAGTGTGCTATTTGGATTATGTTGTCTATTGTTTCACTGTTTTCTGTCTAAGTCTCTCTCAGTTGTACAATATGACCTCTTGTGATTAGAACAGTCAGATATGGACATTCCTACACATTTTATTTATGTAGCACAGTGTGGGTAACAGTGCTTAACACAACAGTACTATTAAGAGATTGCAACACTACATTACCATATGGTACCAGAGTAAACACAGGCAGTCCAGCAGTTAGACCTTTATTGTCAGGTTGTTAACCTTTTATTTACATACAACCTATATGAGACTCTTCCTGCCATATTGTCAGGTATAATCAGTACATGCCTTAAACAATGCAGATTTTATACTGGCAAGTAACTTTTTACTACTTTTAGATTCATTTCTTATGACAGTACATGCAAGAGTATTACTAACCTGCCTCGCGACGCAACTTCTGCAATCTACAGGCATGGGCTTCCCGGTTCACAGCCCACTCGTCTGTCACTGTCAAAGACATAAGAGGAATATTTAGCCATACCTATCCATAATATACATGAGCTGGCAATTATTGAACAGGTAGTGGGCTGATACTTACACATGGGTGGGGCATCCCCCATCCACCTAGCCTCTTGGATCCACTGATCCAAAAGCTTCCTCTTTCTCCGCTTCAGGTCAGCATAGTGATGCCTGACCTGCTCACCAGTTCGAGGTATGCCAGTGGCACTGGTGAAGTCATGGGTGAGACGGTCCCAGGCTTCCACTTTATATTGGAAGCCCTGGTACTAGCCCTGCAGCAGTCTGTGGTCATGGTCTTTAACAAGGAGTCCTGCCATGACTTTGGACTCCTGGATGTCCCAGCGCTGCACCTGAAAGCGCACTCCTTTTCCCACACCGGTCATAGTGCCTATAGGAGGAAGCTGCAACCAGTTATGAGATGTATTCCCACCTGTTGGGTTTAAATAGGGCCAATTTCCCATACTTTGCCGTGATTGGACGGTTTTGAAAATGCTAAGCTATGGCCAAACCTGCTTAACTAAGGCTGGCATTGCTTAAAGGGGTATACCAATGGGAAAACTGACTTAGCTGGCCTACATATTGCTTACACCTAGTAAGCAGGGCTGTACAAAGCTTAGCATTGCTTAATTTTTAATTTGCATACTATTTGCTGTTTGGCATTGATTTAATATTCATTACATGTTATATATGTGTTTGGTATCCATGATTCATGTGTACATACACTGTATGGGGTCTTTGTGTTTATTAGGGGGTTTCAATACTTTATTACAATGACACCTCACATCTGGACTTAAAGCAGTACTCCAGTTCACATATTTATGTTATGTAGTAGGTTATACAACATAAAACTGTGCATAGATTCCTTTGATGTGTTAAGTTTAATATTCCTATATTGAGGATCTGTTTGTTGATACCTCAGTCTTATGTACTGTTGTGATGGCTTACTGGTTAACTACTGTGACTATAGTGTACAGGGTCCTAGGTTCAAGGGCTGTATATTATGTTGCTGGCAGAACAGCAGCTACTGCATACAGAGTGATTCAGGCCTTTTTAAGCAATTGTAAGTGGGTTTGCATGACGGTAAGTATTACTAACTTCCAGTTATATATGCTTACAGAGAGTTAGCTTCGATATTGCTTAACCTATGTGCGCATTGCTTACCCCCAATCAAACAGGCTTACTCCCACTTACTACTGCTTAATAGTGTTTACTCCCACTTACACTAATTTAGACAGAAATGTAAAATGGTTCTTGGGAAGGTGGTGGATTTGGACACTGTATGAATTTATCATTCATTACACATTATCCCTTTGATTTGTATCCCTGATTCATGTGTACATATACTGTACGGGGCACTTGTGTTTATCTGCGGATTTTACAAGATTATTACAATGACACCTCACATTTGCATTTAATGCAGTACTCCAGTTCACAAATATATGTTATTTAGTAGATTATGCAACATAAAATATTGTTCATAAAGTGATTTGACATGGAAAATGGAATGTACTGGAGTGAGACTCGAACCAGGAATGACTGCTCATAAGGCGAATGTTCT
The DNA here is from genome assembly GCF_019279795.1 of Protopterus annectens. Lineage (NCBI taxonomy): Eukaryota > Metazoa > Chordata > Ceratodontiformes > Protopteridae > Protopterus > Protopterus annectens. The sequence goes on from NC_056740.1 coordinate 296,435,579, forward strand.
GACCACTACACTATTGTTTCAATTGCATATTTCTTGATATTTATCTTCTTGTGCCATTTAAGCTGCAGTATACGTAGCTAAGCAAGGGCTAAACCCGCGCACCTATGGTTAAATTTTATCTGTTTGATAAAAAAAATAATTAACTTGTTTATATTATTATATTTTAACTATTGCTCTTATAAACTTGGGGGGTGTTGCTGGGGGTATGCAACCCCCTATGAGCGGTCTCACTCATTGTTATAGCTAAACTGCAGTTCTTGATTGCAGGAGTGTGTATATTGTGAGAGTTCTGCTCTCAGACATGCCCCCTGCACTCATCCATGCTCCATGTCTGTTTAGGAGCTCCGGCATCGTGCCTTCATTAATATGCATGGCACGCTGCCATGCTGCTCCTAAATGGTTTCTTCCATGCAGGACTAAGCTAGTATACTGTATATTGTTATGAGAAATTGTAATGAAGAATGTAATATGTGCTGCAAATAGCAAGATCTATTTCTAAGAGGTGGATAGCCTATATCAAATAATGTAATATATAGTTATTCAAAATATTGACTACACTTCTAATAATATATGGACATGAGAAATAATATGACTATTCTGATGCCAAAATAGACAGAGTAATAGAATGAGATGAGTAGGAGTAATGTGCGGGGGGGGTAAAGACATTGAGAGAGACGTGAGTATCATTAGAGATGAGCATGTTGTGGAAGGACACTACAGAGGGAATAAATAAGGAGACATAGTAAAACATACATTAGTAGTATGGTATTATTAAGTAAGAAGGGACAGTAATCAGCAAGAACAACTACAATAGACAGGTTGCCAGGCAGGAAAGTGCACTGAAGACAATGTGCACAGAAATCAAAAGATATTTATACAGAAGTAAGTAGGAGGGGAGGTTAAATGTTCAGATTGTACTAAGATAATTGATTTAAAGGTGTTTATGTCACAAAGACAATTTTGTAATAATAAAATTGTGCAATATGTATGTCATAATAATTAATGGTGGTGACACTTCTTGAACAAATATAGGTAAACAAAAACAGACATGATATTATAGAATGTCACAATTACACATAATAACATTGTAATAGAAGAAATTACATGAGATATAAATGTCATTAACGTGCTGAGTTGAGATGTCAGCACGGACAGTACATACAGTAGGGAATACTGCATAGTGTGCATTTCATCAATACAACATATTGGAAAATACGAATGGCTCAGAAGCCATCTCCTTTTGCAAGAATCTAACTGATGCAATCAGTGTTACCAATGAGCTGTGTATTAACTGCAAATGCCATAGAAATAGGCATAACATATGTATGAGGAGGATCAGTCTTGAAGGGAATTATGCAGTTTAATATTCTAATGGTTATGCATCCCATATGTGAGACTATGTGGTGTTATAAATGTGGAAGCAGAGTGTGACATATGAAATACCATTGTGTAAAGCACTCTTGCCTGACACAGTTATTCTGCAGACAGATAAGAAAAGATGCAAACACTACACTATGATGGGATATATTCCACAGAGATGTGTATTGTCAGCATCTACCCCAGGAGGTAGCAATGAGTATTGTCATAAACAAATTAAATGAATGTGTGAATTAAGAAAGTATCTCTGAAAATGAATATCATATCAGCATGCCAGGTTGATGTCAGTTAACTGACTATGCTTATGTGCACACAATTATGATCAGTTCTATATCAATTGTCCTGTTCAAAGAGGGTTTCTCTGTATTTTTATATGCATACCATCCAAGAAATGGAGCACATTGCGTACACTCCAGTACTTGATGCAAGCACCACAGTAATACTTTCACCAAGGCATTGGCAGAACAAATATCAACTGCAACGAAATTTAAAGCTGCAGTCATATGTGTTCATGCAACATATCAAGGGATAATGCTGATGTGATGTAACGGTTGCCTTGTGATGTCAGTACATTCACACAAATTGACGCCCTATCTTAGAATTCAACATCAAGCTGTACAACTCCTCCAACTAACAATATGGCTATTTATCACATGCACCACAGTGGAGCATCACAGCTGTTGATCTCCACCTATGTGAAGTCATTAAGTCAGATGTACTTTACTTGCCAATAATTTGTATTTCATAAAATGGATGGAAAGGCCTCTGCCAATCTATATGTACACTTTAGAATTGAAAGGATGTCATTCCTGCAAAACAGTTAAAGACACAAATGCTTACAGTCACTCAATGCTGGTTTGGAACACTTGCCTAAGAGATGATAAAATCAACACCATAGTGGGATTAGTGAATGTGCCATAGTATAAGTGCATCACCAATTGTCATGTGTGGTTATGTGAAAGAAAATAATTTATTTTATATAGGGAAGAGTGAAAGAATGTTAAAACAAAGAATCTATGATCACTCATATGATATTAGGACTAAAAACGAAAACAATGCATTATATAAACATACTATTGTATGTAAATTAGCTACATTTAGATTTTTTGTCTTAGAAAGTGTGCCAGTTGACCCTAGAGGGGGGAATTGGGAGACATTGGTGGAATACAGAGAATTATTTTGGCAAATTGTTTTAGAAGCCAATAGAAAACCAGGTCTCAATGACATGATTTCACTTAAGCCAGTTTTAAAGTTGAGGTCTGCTAAATTATAGTATTCTTACACCATTTCAGATAAATATTGTTATTACATACTTTTAGAACATAATGTCATGGTTTTATTAAAGGTTTATTTATATAAATACATATTTATATTTACAAGCATTTTATGTTTTGTACATGTTATTTATTATAGGGTATAATCTTCATGGTGGTTTTAGTACAAACTGTGTATATATGTGTATGTGTTTTTAACTAATTTTAATTGATTGATTTGACAAGTTTGTCATTGGCTATCATTAATTAGTTTATGTATTTAAGGTGAGTCTACCAAGAGTGTTGGTATCTGATGAAGTCAAGGACGAAAACGTGTTGTGAAGTTTCAGCTTTAGTGTATTAAACTGTTCGTGTCACTTTTCCTGGATTTGGTGCTTTACTTTTTGATTATCAGTGAACGTTGGGGCACCTGCCTTCTTTTGCGGTTATTTGTTTCTTTTTTCGAAGGATTCTCAGGTTTTGTGGCTATGGACAGTAACAACAAGGGCAGCGAGATTGGAGAGCTTCGGAAGCTCATTGGCCAACTGACACAATTGGTAGGGCTGCTTACACCAGTAAGCCAATCCATGGTTACACTTTTGTCGATGCTTTCTGTGCCAGGAAACCAGGAAGCAGCAGGGCGCCCTGCTTCGCATGAAGGAGAGCAAACTAGCAATGGTGACGAGGTTTGTGACAGAGAAACAATAGATGGTGGTAACAGAGACAGTCTCGATGGATTCCCACATATCACAGTTGGTGCTGACAGTGCAAATCGAGTTTCTGAGGGTTTGCGAAATCCACGAAATGAGATTAACCTTTTGGACTGTGGAACTAATGCTAGAGAGCACACAGGTACTTTTCATCAGTTGAGAGACATTCTCAACGCTAAATATGACTTTGGCAAGAAAACTTTTAAACAGAGTATCAGTAAAACTTACTCTCAAATGTTAGATGATTTGGATTTTTCTTTACACAAATACAAAATGCTAGAAATGGACAACACATATTTAAAACATTGTTTAGAACTAAAAATTGTACTAAAGGGTCTTAGAGTTTGTAAATACCCGAACAATGTATTTGATGGTACTGCTTTTCATCAGCAATTGATTACAGCATTTGATAACTGTGGTTTTGAGATTATGAGGGCTATAATATCCAACAATGAATGTGAGAAAGAGAAAAGGTTCAGTTATGTTGAGCGTCTTAACAAAGATATTACGCATGATTTACTTTTTACTGTGGAAGAACATAAGAATAAATATTATAAACTGCTTAAGGACATAGAAAGCAAATGTTTAGATGTGGAAAATAGAAAACTAGGGAAAATAGAAAGGGACGTGAATGAGTACAAAAATAAAATACATTACCCCAAGCCTAGACAGTTTGGAAAGAGGGTGTTTACCTATAGTGTTGGTGATAATGATACACCTGTATTTGATGGCAATGAAGGAGAGCCCTTAGATTTTCCACTGCTTAGAAGGTCTGAGAGGCTGATGTACAAAGAACCTGTTGATTACAGTTCAAAAAACTATCAAGTAAGGGAATGGGGGCCCCGAGCGAGGAATCACATGAGGTGGAAGAATTAAATATTTACAATGATGGGCACAAATGGACATTTAATGATTTTAACATTTTTAACTATTCTAACACCACTGTGAATAAAACTTTTTTTGACTTGTTTTCCAAGGGTTTTGGATTCATACCCAAACAGAGAACCAATATTTTTAAGCTTTTGATTGATATTATTTATTAGAAAGAAAAACTTAGAAATATTTTTAATGGTAATAAAAAAACATTTAGTGAGGACAAATTAGTTTGTAAAAGTATGTTTAACCCACCACTGCACCCACAATTAAAGAATTTTGAGGTAGTATTAGAAAATGAACTAAGGAAGTCGCTTAAGACATTTAATATGCAATCTAATTTAACTCCGGCTGAGCATGAAACCCTTAAATTAGTGAGTAATAACAAAAATTTAAGGGTTATGAAACCCGACAAAGGTGGGGGGGTGGTGCTTATGGACCACATTATATATGAAGGCAAAATGCAGGAGATTTTAAGTGACTCTACTAAATACACTAGGGTATCTATCAATGAAATAAATGTGGCATATAATAAAATACATATGATGTTGAATGATTTACTAACAGATGGACTAATAGATTTAGAGACACATAAATTTCTATACATTGAAAAACCGAAGGTTCCTTCCATTTTTGGTATACCGAAAGTACACAAGGATATGGATGACCCACCTTTGAGACCAATAGTTTCTGCAGAAGGTTCTATCACAGCCCCTCTAGCAAAATACATAGATTGTAAGGTAAAGAAAGTTCTCAAGAACAACACCCACATACTTCAGGATTCCTGGGATCTTCTTAGAAAATTGGACAAATCTTTATTTTCTGAAGGGTTGACTTTTGTTACTCTGGATGTGGTTGATTTGTTCACTAGTATTCCCCATGATATAGGCCTAGAATGGTTCGAAGAAATGCTAGTAGGATTTTCAGGAATTACTCATAATGAGTTCAGAACAATTTTGGTATTAATGGAGGTGGTATTAAAAAATAATTATATTTTTTTTGAAGGAGAATACTTCAAACAATGTAAGGGGGTTGCTATGGGGGCGCATTGTGCTCCTACTTATGCCAATATTATTATGTCATACTGGAAAAATACATATGTATTAACTTCGGTTTTTAGTAGCTTTTGGACATTTTATGGTAGGTTTTTATATGACTTATGTTTTTTATGGAATGGTAATAATGAGGATTTTAATTTGTTTTTAGAATTCTTAAATAACACTACTGAATTTTTAAAATTTACATACAAATATGACACCCAAATGTTGAATTACTTGGATGTTAATATTACTAAGACTAAGGAAGGTTTCAGTTCAAAGATTTTTAGAAAAGAGACTTTTTCTAACTCATACTTACATTTCACTAGCTCACATCCACCCCACCAAAAGAGAAGTGTAGTTAAAGGTCAGTTAATTCGTCTTAGCAGAATGACCTCAGATGACACTACTTATTTCAATGAATGTGGATTTTTGAAAAGGTTATTTTCAAACAGGGTTACCCGAGCGAACTTTTTGACCAAATATGTAGTGAGGTTACTAGGGAAAGAAGAGGCAAGTTTGCACCTATTTTAGGTATAAGTGGAGTATTTGATAGACAAGATTTTAATAACTTAAATAGTGGGGTGGATTTTGAATCTGGTATTACAACAACCTATGATGGTCAGTCAGGATTGGTAAAAAGAATTATTAATAGAGAATGGAACAATTTTTCTATACTATCTGACTTACATTGCATTTTTGACAAGGAATTAAAATTTACCTACAGGAAGGGTACTAATATTAAGAACATTTTGGAGAGAGGTACAACTGAAAAATTGTTTGGGAAAGTTACTAGGAAAAAAGTAGGTTTATTTAAATGTGGAAGTTGCAGTTATTGTAAACACCTTAATGTTGGACAAACACTAGATTTACCTATTAGACAAAGGACATTAACTTTAAGAACATATGTTAACTGTAACACCAAGGGTATAATATATTTAGCTACCTGTACAAAATGTGATTCATTTTATATAGGGAAGAGTGAAAGAATGTTAAAACAAAGAATCTATGAACACTTATATGATATTAGAACTAAAAAAGAAAATAATGCATTATATAAGCATACTATTGTATGTAAATTAGCTACATTTAGATTTTTTGTGTTAGAAAGTGTGCCAGTTGACCCTAGAGGGGGGAATTGGGAGACATTGGTGGAATACAGAGAATTATTTTGGCAAATTGTTTTAGAAGCCAATAGAAAACCAGGCCTCAATGGCATGATTTCACTTAAGCCAGTTTTAAAGTTGAGGTCTGCTAAATTATAGTATTCTTACACCATTTAAGATAACTATTGTTATTACATACTTTTAGAACATAATGTCATGGTTTTATTAAAGGTTTATTTATATAAATACATATTTATATTTACAAGCATTTTATGTTTTGTACATGTTATTTATTATAGGGTATGATCTTCATGGTGGTTTTAGTACAAACTGTGTATATATGTGTATGTGTTTTTAACTAATTTTAATTGATTGATTTGACAAGTTTGTCATTGGCTATCATTAATTAGTTTATGTATTTAAGGTGAGTCTACCAAGAGTGTTGGTATCTGATGAAGTCAAGGACGAAAACGTGTTGTGAAGTTTCAGCGTTAGTGTATTGAACTGTTCGTGTCACTTTTCCTGGATTTGGTGCTTTACTTTTTGATTATCAATGAACGTTGGGGAACCTGCCTTCTTTTGCGGTTAGTTGGTTGTTAGTTAACTGACTATGCTTATGTGCACACAATTATGATCAGTTGCATATCAATTGTCCTGTTCAAAGAGGGTTTCTCTGTATTTTTATATACATACCATCCAAGAAATGGAGCACATTGCGTACACTCCAGTACTTGATGCAAGCACCACAGTAATACTTTCACCAAGGCATTGGCAGAACAAATATCAACTGCAACGAAATTTAAAGCTGCAGTCATATGTGTTCATGCAACATATCAAGGGATAATGCTGATGTGATGTAACAGTTGCCTTGTGATGTCAGTACATTCACACAAATTGATGCCCTATCTTAGAATTCAACATCAAGCTGTACAACTCCTCCAACTAACAATATGGCTATTAATCACATGCACCACAGTGGAGCTGTTATCACAGCTGTTGATCTCCACCTATGTGAAGTCATTAAGTTAGATGTACTTTATTTGCCAATAATTTGTATTTCATAAAATGGATGGAGAGGCCTCTGCCAATCTATATGTACACTTTAGAATTGAAAGGATGTCATTCCTGCAAAACAGTTAAAGACACAAATGCTTACAGTCACTCAATGCTGGTTTGGAACACTTGCCTAAGAGATGATAAAATCAACACCATAGTGGGATTAGTGAATGTGCCATAGTATAAGTGCATCACCAATTGTCATATGTGTGGTTATGTGAAAGAATTACATCATGTGCATGAATCAAGGAATATGTGTCCCTGTAATTACTTAGAAATAATCTTGCTATATGTCAGACAACATTGCCCCATGCTAGGCATACTCAAACACACCTGTGGCCTCCTGCTGTTGTCTTTGTGATGGTAGAACAGTAAATATGTACCATGTAGATATACTCCTGTAATGGAACAAATGCCTTACTTAGACAACAACATACAGTACCTTGTATCATGGCCTCAGTCCTAAGGAGGCATCTTACTACAACTGGTATGGAAGGATAATATATTCAAATGGCAGCATCAGTCCTCAATACAAAGTTCAAAATTAAATTTAGAATAAACTCTTGTAAGAGGAAACAACATCTACACATGAACATAGCACATGTGGGTGACAACTCTGTTAACAAAGTGTACACTAAGTGTAAGCAGCAGTGCTGGGATTTGAACTATATATCTAAAATCACAAGCTACCAAAGGTTTGCTGAAACACAAGTGACACTTGAGATCTATTTTACAATAGTTACACTGCAGTTTCAATGGATGACATCACCATTGTGTATTACTTCAATGTTTCCACTAAAAAGTGGGGTACTTCCTTATTACAGAGGCCCCTGGTGATAGCGTCTGTGGTTGCCACAGCAACCACAGGGAGTATCTGTGGAATCATCTGGATGTTATGGATTTTATGTATATTGTACTATGCATGATCTTGCAGAAAATTTTGGGGATAAATAAAATAAAATGAGAACAACAATTGATAAAAACAACTTTATTGGTTAATTTATATGTTTATTTGTTTCAGGTGATAGCATCTGTGATTGTCTTTAAACGGCATTAAATTCATAATGAAAGAGTGCATTATTTGTTTTATTTCATACAATTGTTTCCCAGGGAAAGCTACTAGACAGAAATGTCCTTTTTCAGGGACAGCCCAGTAATACTGATACAGTATACTCATGGAGACAGAAGGAATCAAAGCAAGTATCCTTAAATTCAATTCAGGAAAAAGCTTGTTTTTCAGGTCAGAATTTAAATTGTCTCCATTTAACTACCATATATTACCATTATTTGTATTACTGTTATTAATTTAAGGGCAATAATCAGAAACGCTTACTTTACAGAGACAGCCATCTCAACCTTTTTTGCAAAAAGGTATGAAAATATGGAAAAAATGCATAAGCAAGTAGTGCTTTTGCACACAAACTACCTTTAAAATCAGCTCAGATTAATACAAGCTTAAAGGAGTGGGACTAGCAGCATAGAGGTGTTCACAATGGCTGTATGTAGGCAGCAGCAGAGTATATTTGTGTGACAGTGACATTTAACATGACCTAGAAATGTATTGTATGGATGAAGTAGAAAAGACCAGAGGAATATATATATATATATATATATATATATATATATATATATATATATATATATATATATATATATATATATAAATTTATAAAGTAACTCTTACAAACATGTTCTCCATGAAGGTTGCTGTGGCAATCACAGACGCTATCACCAAGGGCTACTATAAAAGGAAGTACCAAAAGTGGTTGTACAGTACAAGGTAAAGATATACATCGCATGTGTATTTTCAGCCTGTTCTGCACAGTAAGAGGAAGAAATGCATGCTCACAGAAGACAGTCAGTCCTTTATTCAAATTCCCTACTTATCTGCTAACGCAGTCTACACACAAGTGTATTATAGGCACATGCCACAGACGTGTGACTGCAAGAGAGCCACACTGAAGCCTCAAAAGGATGGCATCTTCTGTGTCTTGCAAAAGAGATGTGTGTGCAAAAATGACTTCAACGGCCATGTGGAATTCTAAATGTTGTCAATAGTAAAACACTCCTGCATCCACAAACACACAGTCATAGATTCATAGATTAGTACTAAGCTAACTGCCCTTGTGAGCCTTTTTAAGCCTAGCCAATTATCCCTTGTGAGACTCAAACCCTGCACCTTGTGCTTGTAAGGCAAACACATTAACCATTAAGCCACCCTCCCAACCCTGAAGTTCTTACTGCTGTATTTGAACTCCCTGCTGGCACAATCAACATGCAAGTGTATTATATGCACATGCCAGAGGAGAGTTCTGAGTATACAGAAGGAAAAGGAGATGTGGGATTAATCTGACCATGCAAATGTTTCTCATGAGTGGGAGTCCAATGATGCTATGGCCCCACCATCTCTCTCTCACACACACACACACACACACACACACACACACACACACACACACACACACACACACACACACACTATTTTGAGATTAGAACTCACTACTTATGTAATTATACAGTTTAGAGAATACAGTACTTAACACAAGTGCCAGTACAGAAGTCTAACTTTTACAGTGTGAGAGTGCACTTTATAAAGGATGACATCAGCATTATGTTGCAGAGAAGATGATGTGGGGAGAAGGGTATAACAGTGATGCGGACTCAGCCTGCAATGTAAAAGTTTCTCCCGACTCTTAGTTGAGTGAGGCCAGCAGGACATAAGGTGATATTTACACAACTCTATTCACAACCTAGAGGAGACAGTACTTAATATAAGATCCACCAAAGAAGTCTGACTGCTACATTGTGAGAGTACACTTTATAGTGGATGACATCAGTGTCGTATTGCAGAAAAGATGATGTTGGGAGAAGAGTCTGACACTGATCTGGATTCACCCTGCAGTGTAAATGTTTCTCCAGACTATAACTTCATTTAGGCCAACAGTACATCAGGTCATATTTACATGACTCTATACACAACCCACATGCACACTCAAATACAAGCTGCCCACTGTGAGATTAGAACCCACTATCTATCTAACTATAGAATTTAGAGAACACAGTACTTAATGCAAGCACCATCAAAGAAGTCTAACTTAAACAGTGTGGCAGTGCAGTGCACATAGGATTAGTTTCTCATTCTCTGGCAGAGAAGATATTGTGCTGTCGAAGTTTATGTGCAAAGCCATATTTGTTGATATGAAGGATTAAGTGTAATCTTTTGATCAATAATAAATGCATATTGCTGACTTAGGTCAACTATGCTGTCATTAATGTATATTGCAAAACTAAGATTGACATTTACCTGTTTTACATGATGTTATATAGATGAGAGGCACACACTTCTGAAGCACAGGATGGTCAGTGAAGCATTTGTGTATCATTAGGTTATGATGCTGTTATGTAAACCTGAATGAACGGTACTGATACTAGCAATGTTACCTACTTATGCATGGGCAATGTGCACTGTCAATGTAACACAATTCTTAATGTTCCAATGCAGTTGGGCTAAGTAATGATGAAGTATGTGTGCGCCAAGGCTCTTTGTGGTTATACATCATTTGCAAGTGCAAGTGCTGCAAGGCAGACATAGCTGTACAGAATGAAGGGCTCAGCCAAACACACAGTTCACTCAAGTACAGTAAGTCATTTCCATGTAATGAAGTAATAACATGCAGTAATAATACTTATACACAACAGGAACCAAGAAGACCACAAAACAGTGAACCAAAAAATGAACTGAAAAAACACTGATGGAAAAACAAGCTTCGAGTGAGCGCTTGTTTTTCCATCACTTTTTTCAGTAATAATACTTATCTTCATTCAAAATCTCTTCCTAAAGTGCAATGCCAAGAAACTAATTTGTGTGGATGTTTTCAAAGCATTAGCACTTGCATGAATATAATATGAGGTGTTGAACTTTTGGAGTATATATCGGCAAATAAGGAACACAGAGAAAATGGTCTGATTGTTATAAAATATAGAACAGATCTGTTTTATGTTAATGTTTAAGGTGTCATGAAGTCAACATTTGTCAGGGAGGTACTTGCTCAGTGCCTTGCATATATACACTTTGCATGTTGGACTCTACCTTTGACATATTAGTGCCAAAGCCTAATCCAAAAATGAACTGATGTGCGTGCCTTTCCCATTTGGGTGATGGCTGCAGTGAGCAAACAGGGTTCACTGCTAAAGGAAAAAAGTGAAAACTTTAATTTGGTTAGCTTTCTATAGCATAAACAGGCTAAGTGGCAATGCATGGCCGTCAGCACTCTGGACAGTACTAAGTGTAGAAAATCCACCTGTCATATACCTTTCTCTGTGGTCAAAGGTGTAACCTCAGTGAACAAAATGAAAAACAGAGGTGAAGTAGGGTTTGAGTCCAGTATGCAGATGATCTTAAATAAAAGATGTCAGAATTTGATTTTCATACACATACAACACCACCTCGGGATGCATAATACTCAGCCCTGTAGTTCCTCAGGGTTCTGTGCTAAGCTGTCTGTTGTTCACCATTTTCACCCATAACTATTCTGCAAAAATACAACACCAAATTTGCAGATGATACTATGGTTGTGGGCCTCATCAAAGGCAAGATGAAAGAGACTACAGAGACAAGGTCTACTCATTGTTTGACTGGTGTGCTAAAAACAACCTTGACCTGAATGTCAAGTAAAACAAAATAAATCATTATAGACTTCAGGAAAAGGTCAACAACACACTCACTGCTCACTATCACTATCACTATCACTCACTGATAAATGATGAAGAGGTGGAAAAGGTCAAATCTACAAAGTTTTTAGGGGTGCACATTTTAGAGGATCTCTCCTGGACTGTGAACACTGAACAGTTGGTCATAAAAGCACACTAATGTCTCCACTTTCTCAGAAGGCTCAAAAAAGCAAAGCTCTCACCTACTATTCTCACCACATTTGACAGAGTAGCAGTTGAAAGCATTCTAACTAACAACTTCACAGTTTGGTTTGTGAACCGTACAATAGCAGAAAGAAAGACACTATAGACAGTAGTGCGAGTTGCCATAAAAAATCATAGGCACCAACTTACCATCAATCCGGGATCTCTTCACAACCAGAAGCATTAAATGTGCATCCAAAATAATTTGTGACCCCTCTTACCCTGCACACAGCTGGTTTACACAACTGTCATTGGGCAAGAGATATTGGAGTATCCGCTGCAGATCCACCAGGTACATAAACAGCTTCTACCCAGCAGTTTGAGACTTACAAACTCTGATACCAGCCACTGATTATTTAGTCAGTAATCATTGACAATATATTGCTCAGCTGAAAAGTGAGCAATATCTTTTTATTTCTTTGATGCAGCAATTTATTTTCTTATTCATGTGCAATTACCTGCTGTTTGTCTGATGCAGATGAACAAAGGAAGACAACCACAACACGTGCAATCCTACTCTGTCATGTTGCTATGTACAGTATTCTTATGACTGTCTGGGGGACTTGTGTGTTTTTGCTGTTATTACTGGTTTATTTATCCTTCTGTGGGTCTTGTATTGAATATCTTTTTTTTTTTAATTAAAATGTTATACTGTTGTACTTGTTATCCTTGCTTCCTATGTACTTACTGGTGAGTTGATACTCAGAATTTCATTTAGGCTGCACTTGTGTAGTCCTAAATGAAAATAAAGTTTACTTTGTCTTTCATACGTAATTTTGATCATGACTTTAAGACTACAAAGGAATGACTATCCTAAATATGTTGATTGCCCAAATTGTGTCAGTAACACCTACTGAAAATAAACTTTTATATCTCATATATATCAGCCATGCTTCAAAGTAAATCACAGTTTAATTTGGTGTACAATTTGTTGAACATCACAACGATGCCATGTATTTTTATATGGTGTAGGAGTAACAATAAACAATACAGCCATGTACATCAGGTTGAGGATGGTGTAGGAAATTGGGAACATGATGTAGACATGTGGATGTTGTTTTGTTAATATTAATATGGAGAAAAATTACATTACATTACCATGTAATGCATGTCAGGATTCAAACCTTTGGCAGTAGAAATAAAATGTTAGAGACCAGTTGACTATCTTAGCTCATCAGAGAGGAGCTCATACTGTATTAACTTTCAATCACACATCATAAGAGACACTCACAAAATGTTCAATAAAAGCATTATATAGGCTGCAGTACTCATTACACTTATATGAATCATAGCCTCCCTTACACTTTACATGATATCCAGCAGACTGATACATCTGGAAGAGTAACTGTATCACAGTTTATTACCCTAAGTCTATTTTACTATAGCGCAGCAGACAGCTTATTACCTTAAGTCTATTTTACTATAGCGCAGCAGACAGCTTATTACCTAAGTCTATTTTACTATAGCGCAGCAGACAGTTTATTACCCTAAGTCTATTTTACTAAAGTGCAGCAGAAGTTTATTACCCTAAGTCTGTTTTACTATAGGGCTGCAGACAGTTTATTACCCTAAGTCTGTTTTACTATAGGGCAGCAGACAGTTTATTAACCTAAGTCTATTTTACTATAGCGCAGCAGACAGTTTATTATCCTGTCTATTTTACTATAGCGCAGCAGACAGTTTATTACCCTAAGTTTATTTTACTATAGCACAGCAGTTTATTACCCTAAGTCTATTTTATTATAGAGCAGCAGACAGTTTATTACCCTAAGTTTATTTTACTATAGCACAGCAGACAGTTTATTACCCTAAGTTTATTTTACTATAGCGCAGCAGACAGTTTATTACTCTGTCTATTTTACTGTAGGACAGCAGACAGTTTATTACCCTAAGTCTATTTTACTATAGTGCATCAGACATAGCGATATTTGCACTATGCTAACCATAACAATGCGGTCTAAGACAAAAACTCAAATTTTGCAATAGCACTTGAAATGCCACTTGACATCACATAGTACACTTGTGTGTTGCCAGACCTTATGCAAATGCTGAGGACTACAACTAATAAAATAAAAGGGGGGGGCTAGACTGATACATAGGCAACACTTACACTTGAAACAGACATAAAAACAGGCAGAGTTTCACTTAATGCTGGCTTCAAACCCTTGTTGAGATGCAAAATTAAGCTTATTGACTTGATCATTATCTCAAGACACCACAAAGAAAATCGTAATTCACCCCTCTCAAAATCACACTATTGAATAGACAGTGATAACCTACTGAGCCAATGGAAGATGTAGGTATTAGCCTTCAACAAAATAATGTTAGTATGAAAATGTCATAATTTGAGATTCACATCCATCAGCCTAATGAATAGCCAACAGTACAAAAGGGTGAGAGAAAAGGGGTGAAGACAGAGACAGAGGGACAGACACATATGAAAGGATGGTGTTATGGGTCATTAATGTACATCTTTGTAGTGTGTCCTTATTATTCATCTGTCATGCTCTATATCATTAACTGATGGCTTGGGGGATCAAGAGGCTATAAGAGAGGCAAACCATAGATGAGCAGATTAAGGGTAGTTTAATAATTCTTCCTTATGGGCATGGATGTGTTTGCAAATACTTTTTTGCAACAGTATTCAAAATCTGTTAATTGATGGTTGTAACCAATAAAAATTAAGATGTATGTCATGAAACATATCATAGCAGTATAACATCGCAGTTAGAAATAATGTGGCATACATCTGGAAACAAACTCTTGATGCTATGGCCAAAAATTAGTTTTCAGACAAGTGATTTATGTCACCACTACACAGAGGAAGGTGCACTTTTGCTATATCCAGTAGTCAAAAAACTGTTAGAGTAACTGACCAAGTCTTGCCTGTATGCTGCCTTTACTCTGTATTCTGATAATGCAGCATGTTTAAGCATCCTTGTTTGAGGATAACTGGACTACTGTGGGTGAAAGCAACAACTGACCAAGTTTTTCCATAGGACATGAACAGTCATTCACCATCACTCATCATTGGAGTGCAATGCCAAACTCTAAGCAAATGCTGAGGACAAAAAGTGAAGGCTTTCCTATGGGCCATTCTGGTCATGTGTGCCGTGTGTGATTCTATGCTTTTGACCAAATGAAATGTGTGAAAAAGAGGTTGATAGAAAAGTGAGTGAAACGGTGGGGGAGGGGGCGAGCAGAGGGGCAGACACGGGGGAAAGGAAATAGAAATTTGCATGAAGGTAGTGGGAGAGAAACATAGCTATATACATCTTCACAACATAAATTTAGAACTGTAGAATTAGCTGAATACCAGGGGTAGGTGACAACAACAGAATAATGTTGTAGAACCAACTGTACCAAACCAAGTATATCCAGAAGACACATAGGTGAAGCAGAGAGCTATGTATGGGTCATTATTTTTTGTAGGACTTGTGCCCATTATTTATTTATTTATTATTTTTACTTTAAAGAGTGAGAAATGTTGGGGAAGGGGCTTAGGAATGTGAGGATCAGGTAGGTAGGGTAGGTGAGGAGACAGGAGCAGACATACAGGACATCCAAGACAGACAGGGATGATGATGGACAGAAAAGGTTGGAGGAAACCATGACTGGGGATAGTTAGGGTAAATTGGATGTATACCCACATCAAGCCTGAGAATAGTGAGAATCTAGTCCGCACCCTCAGAAATGTCATTAATGTCTCCTATCTCAGTTTCCGGTGTCAGTGCTTGATATGGCATCATCTTGGCAATATGACAAAGCACGTTTTCTACATGGCCAATTCTGGCACCAACTCTCCTTTCCATGATGCCCACCACCAGACCTGTCAGTTCTTGCGAGATGACAAAATCACCTCTTCTACTATACCAGGAGGTTACCAGGCACCAGTAGCCAGGACAGTGCTACCTGACACAGATGGATCAGGTAGGGCAGGGATTTTGGAGGCAGCACTGACAGCTTGGGACCCTGAAGTGCTGGGTGTCAGTGTTACAACCTGTGGAGGGATGGTGGGCTGATATGCAGTGATTGGACTACCTCTCTGTGCTGAATGTCATTTTTTTGTCAGCAGAAATGTATGACAAAGAACATAACATATTTAAGCCATATAAAATATTCAAAAATTTAAAAAAAATCAGAAAAAAAGGAGAGAGAAGGGGTGGATTGAGATCAAAAAGAGAGAAAATTAGATCCATGGCATGTCACAAGACTATATAATTTCACTACATGCACATTTATGGCTATCCGGTCTAGACACCTTTGGCACATCCTGGTATGATGGAAAGGTCTTACTCTGTTGTACCATTAATCAGTTGCACTGCTATGATATCAGAGATACAAATATTTATTTCAGAGTTGCTATACTGCATATAACTATAATAGTTATTAGACTTACAGTAAGACCTTATCCATACAGACCCCATGTACCTCTGAGGTGATTTAACCTGTCCCTCTCTCTCTCTCTCACTGTGTTTTTCCTGTCTGCTGCAATGTTTTCAGTGCTGTATAATAGAGAAGAAAAGAAGAAGAGATATGAAAGCATAATGAATACCAGTCTTGGCTGTCTACTGCATTCTGTATGACTGAATGCTGATGGGTCAGTATATTAACACAACTGAGGGGTATCTAAACTCATCCTCCCATTGGCTAAGAAGGTCCTTCTTGTGCCATTTCAGGTCACCATAGTGGTGGCGACCATTTTCTCCAGCGCATAGGTTGCCATTTGCACTGAAGACACCCTTGGCTATGCTTTTCCAAGCCTCAGTCTTATACTGAGACTTGATATAGTCCTCCTCTAGCAGCTTATGGCTGTAGTGCTTTACGAGGAGTGCCACAAAAGTCTGGACTCTTCAACACCCCACCTCTGTGCTTTATATTTAGCACCACCATCTCCCACACTAATCATGCCTCCAGAAGTCAAACAAAACTCTATGTTTGCTAAATTCCAGTCTTATATTTAGCAGCCACTGGGCAAAGACAGACAACATTTGCATAATAGAAAGCACAGAGATCCACTACCAGACACTGAGGCAGGGATTTCAACAAGCATCAATGAGGGTGTGAAACATCACAGTGAGAATTGCCATATGTGATACTCAGCCTATTCACACTTTTTCCAGTGGTCAACACTGACATTTATTTATTTTATTTATTTATTTATTTGACATTTGTTTACTGGGGTGGTCTGACTGGGTCTACAGAACTCATTTTCAGCAGTGGGCCAGGGAGAGAAGCTCCACATACAGTACAATACAAATACAGTTTATTCCAAGTATTTGTAAGGACTCTTGGAGCTTTCTTTCTAGTATCAACAACATTGGTTTTGACAACGCTTACAACTTCTTGACAGTCGACGTTGTCGATTTATACACCTCTATTCCACACTCGGAGGCTATCGAGTGGTTGGAGTTGTTGTTATTGGAATTAAAAGCTCCAAGAGATGAGATAAATAATGTCACAGAACTCTTAGACATAGTCCTGGCTTCTAACTTCTTTGTTTTTGGGAATGATTATTACATCCAAAAGCAAGGAGTAGCAATGGGCTCCCCATGCGGAGCCATAGTAGCTAACTTATTTATGGCACGCTGGGTGAGAGAGTTCGTCTTGAATCATCCAACATGGAAAGATAAAATTTGTCATTACACAAGATTCCTTGACGACATATTTATTCTATTTAAGGGCAACGAAGAAGAGGTACAGTTGTTGATTGATTACTTTAATAACACTACTCCATTCCTTAGGTTTACTTTTAAGTTTAATAACACTACTCCATTCCTTAGGTTTACTTTTAAGTTTGACACCAGTAAGATAGAATACCTGGATGTCAAACTTGAAAAGGATACGGATAACCTTAGGTTTACTTCATCAATTTACCGTAAAGATACTTACATCAACTCATTTCTACACTGCACAAGTGCCCACCCATATAAGTTAAAAAAAGCCATTATTAAAGGACAGCTGGTTAGGGCTGGGCGCATGTGTAGTGATTTCAAGGAATTTGAAAAAGAATGTACTGTCCTTACTGAATTCTTCTTAAATAGAGGTTACCCATCTTCAGTTATAGACGAACTAACTTCAGAAGTGATTAACAAAAGACGGAACGGGACTATTTGTCCTTTATTAATTGACAGAAAAACTACAAATTTGTGGGACCAACACCAGCCCATTGATGTGATAGCTACAAGGTCTAGTCCTGTTTTTGGTGTTGAGCAATCTATAACAGATTACACTTTGTCTTTCTCAACTGTATTTAACTTAAACTCAAAAGAAATAATAGAGATCATTGATAAGAACTGGTATTTTATCACTACTAATTCATTTTTGGTTGAGAAACTTGGTACAAAACCAAAGGTCACGTTTAGGAGAGGTAATAACTTAAAGGAATTATTACAATCAACTTCTTCTGGTCAGGTCCTATACAGAACAAAAGGGTGTTTTACTTGTGGATCATGTAATTGGTGTCATACCCTGTGCACTGGCAATTCCTTTAGTATAGGGACTAGCAAAAAATTCTTGATCAACTACAGAATAACTTGTGACACCAAATCCATTATATATGTAGCTCTCTGTGTATGTTGTCCGGCATTTTATGTCGGAAAAACCGATAGGAAATTCAGAGAGCGCATATACCAGCACACATATGCCATTAGGAATAATAAAACTGAAAACGCACTTGCAAAGCATGTGATATCAAACCCTGGACACAATTTTGTTTTTATGGGGATTGATTGTAAACAAAAGTCAGTCAGGGGAGGACCTATTTCACTTTTATTAGAGATTTTAGAATTACAATGGCAACTAAAATTAGATGCCTTTAATTTGCCAGGCTTAAATGAGAGCTGCAACATAGCTCCTGTGCTAAAATATAGGTCCTTTTTACGTTGATTAGTCATATGTGGTGATCTTGACTGGTGCAAGTTAGACTGTTTATTTAAAGAGAAGCAGTTCTATAAAGTACATAAAAATATATATAATACTATTTTTAAACACATATAACGTATTGGTACTGTACTTATTGTAATTAAGTTTTAGAGTAGTAGGCATATTACAAATGTAAGGATATAATCCACTATTGAATGTGTTCTTAAAGAAATAATGGTTTGATTTTAAGGAAGTGATGTATTTTACGTATTTCAGCTGTATTGAATGAGGCCGGCTACAGTATAAATTGTAGTTGGCGCCTTTTTACTGTGTTTTTAGCCTCTGAAGAAGCTACATGGTTTTAGTAGCGAAAACGCTGTTTATTATTTGTATCACAATAAAATCGCGTTAAGGCTCTGTGACTGGACTGACTGTAGAGCATTCTTTCCGTTTTTCACACTTTTTCCAGTGGTCAACACTGACATTTATTTATTTTATTTATTTATTTATTTGACATTTGTTTACTGGGGTGGTCTGACTGGGTCTACAGAACTCATTTTCAGCAGTGGGCCAGGGAGAGAAGCTCCACATACAGTACAATACAAATACAGTATAGTCCAATACAATAAAGATTACATTAGAAATACTATACAAAAAATAAGTTGAAAGAACAAACCGCTACAAGATGTTGTAATATATTACTATGATGGCTGCTACAACAATCTGGATAATGTTCTCCATTACAGACCACAAGTCTCTTAATGCATAAATATTCCAATACAGTATCTGAAGAAGTCTTTGTGATTTGAAAGACGAAAGGTGCCTAATTCGACTGTGATTATTTATGTGACGGTCATTAAACTGGTTGGAATATTTATACATTAAGAGACTTGTGGTCTGTATGGAGAACATTATCCGGATTGTTGTAGCAGCTATCATTTTACATTTTACAACTTTAGTGTGATTTCTTGGTGTGTTTCAATTGTAATATATTACTACACATCTAAACAGTTCTATGCAGTTAAAAAAATACAGATGATAATAGTCACTCTCACCATGCATGATGTAGATAGTGTCCAAAAAAACAGTAAGTAGGTAGTGCAATGCATGACATTGACTGTTGCAGTGCATGCAAAATAGAATGTTAGTTTCATTTAGGAAAATAGCAGCCAGAAAGATAGTGATGCAGACATATAGCGAGAGAGAGTAGACGCAATAAATCCTGAGCAGTAGCTTAAGTATATGGTATAGAAGCAGAGAAGGAGTTAGAAGAGCTTTAGGATCTTGCAGTCTGTGAGGGATTGAAACGTGAGAGAAGAGGAAGACCTGAGCATTAGGCAGACTTTATGCAGGAGCAGAGCCATGTATTTTCGAAATGATTTTTTAATGAGGCTTTGAAATGAGTTAGGCCAAGAATAAACCTGGTAGCTAGAGGTAGTGAATTCCAATGTATAGAGACTGAGTATGAATACAGAGAGTGACCAGGTTTTCTTGTGGGTTTTGAGATAGCTAAGAGATTTTTGTCGTCTGATTGTAGGGATCAATTTGATGTTTAAGGTGTGACTAGATTGGCTAGAGCAGGGTAGGCAATAGGCTTGGAAATAACGTTGTGCAAGATGGAAAGCTGAATAAAGACAAGTTGGTTGGGTAGTTCAAGCCAGTTTAATTCTAGGAGTGGTTTACAGTGGTGTGTGTGATATTTACAGTTTGTGGCAAACTTTGCAACTTTGTTGTAGCACTGTTCCAACTTGCTTAGGGTAGAATTTTGTAAGTTAGTTAAGATAGGGGCTCCATAAAGAAGAGAGGGAAGTAAAAATGTTTTTGCAAGAGTAGTTTTGGTTGCTGCAGTAAAAAAATGTTTGTGTCTATATAAGAGTCCCAGTTTTTGATGAGTTTTCTTTATATTTTGGTGTATATGGGGGGTCAAATGAAAATTTATTATCAAAGATAACACCTAGAAGTTTGGTTTCCTGCCCTATTTCTCTAACGGCAGTGTTGTCAGATGCAAGGATGTTGAAATGATCAGTGACAAGGGAGGTGTTTTGGGATGAAAGAGTACTAGTTTTGTCTTCATTGGATTAAGAAAGAGTTGGGCATTTCTTAGCCAGTATTCAACTGTTAAAGGACTGTTGAGTTTTTGAGAGTATTTGTGGTAGCGATTGAGCAGTTCAGATTACGGTGGAATCATCAGCATATTGAATGAGGGTCCCAAGGTGAGAGGCAGTGTGTATGTTGTTTGTGAAAATGTTGAAGAGTAGGGGTCCTAGGATAGAGCCATGGAAGACTCCTGTAGGGTTGTGGAGAAAGGGTGAGACTTTGTTGGACCATTTCACTGCTTGTTTATGATCCTTGAGGTAGCTCTGAAACCATTTTCACTGCATTATGTGAGAAGCCCAAGTCAGACAGTGTGTTCAAAAGTAAGGGGTGAGACACTGTGTCAAAGACCTTGGAGAGAGCAAGGAACACTGAGGCTCAGGGGCGACTCATCCTATGGGACTGCAGCCCCCCAGTAGAAATTGAAAAATATAAACAGAAAAAAGAAAATAAAACTGGAAAATAAAAAATAACATAAAACGATTCCTGAAACAAACTCCATGCATTCATGTGAGCATTCCCGGAACTCACACACATGCATGCAGAATCCAGACTGAATTAAGAGCAGTCCATATTAGACAGAAGGCAGCAGACTGCAGAAATGCCCAGAAGCCTGTGTAGTTAGACCCGCACAGACTGGAAGGGGACCAGACTGCAACGTCTGCAGGCTGGATATCCAGCCTGCTCTCACAGGAATGTTTTCATCATGGGAGCTGGCTAGCAGGAGCCTTTGGATTATGGGACTTGCTTGCAAGCAAGAATCCTCAATAGCTGGGACTTATCCTTCAACAAATGGAGCTGGCTGGGACTTTCAACAATTAATGGAACTGGTGTGTGTGTAAATGCCCCAGATAAGTATGCCTGGTGAATAGTGACACTCAGGCAACAGTAGTGGTTAGAGAATAACTCAGACTCAAACCCTGTACCTTGGGTGCAGATAGCAAGAGCCTGAATTCCCTACCCACCATCACTTGTGAAAACTGCTCATATCTTTGTTCTGTTCCTCATAAAATCTGTGTTTTTTCTGGATTTAATTCACTAAATAATGACAGGCATTTGAATTTCAGACTTCATATTCTTTAGAAAGTACATAGCAACATAAAACATTTTATTCTAGCAATTTTCTAAGTTTATAAGATTGATATTTGAAATGTGTCCTTATTTTGGGGGCTATATTCCTCCATTATTGGCGTTGTCCAGGTGTTTTGTGCTAAGAGGTTGAGAAATGAATTCACTAAATGATAGCCATTTAAGTTTCAGTCTTCCCATGTTTCATGAAACAGTTGATTTAGCATAGTGGTATGTTGCTCTGACTGTTGTGTGTAGAGTCCTGGGTTCAAGACTTGTCATTGAAATGCATGGCAATAACCCAGTATTCTATTCTAGCAACTTTCCAAGATCACACAAGCGAAGTTTAAAATGTGACTCTGGTTTTTGGGCTTTGCCTTTTTCCTGATTTCTTGTGCTTCAAAGTTGAAAGATACAGTTGAGTGTCAAGTGGATTTTACAAGGAGCTGAAAGCTTCAAGAGAAGATAAGTTTAGTGCTGCTTATACTGAGTCAGCTTGCATTGTTAATAGCACAACAGGTAGTGTACTTGCTTTTGATGCAGAAAGCTGTGGGTTCTACTCCCACAGTATGTAGATACATTGCTGATACTGTACTGTATTTTACTTTTAAAGGGGGGTGAATGCTGCAGTCCTGAGAATGTCCTCTTTGGCGGAAATACCTAGTAACTATGAACCTGTTATCAGTTTGCCATTCATTCCCTATTGCAATATTACTAGCTTATCATTTTTTAATGTAAAATAGGGAATTTATTCCTCAAGGGCAACAGGCACTTTATTTGTAGATGAAACAATGAAATATAATGTTGTTTGCTAGCAGCAACCTCTTCATTAGTTACAGATCTCTTTAATGTGGAATTGTTTAGATGACTTTTATTTCTGCAGAAATTGTGCATATTTACTGATACTGGTGGATTGTAGAAGTCTGAGTAAACTTTTATGATGGAAATGTTCTGAATTGGGCAGCTTTGTCATTATTGGTGCATGCATTTTGTTTCATTGTTTACTGGAAAAATATTCAAAACAATAAATTTAAAACACCCTCTAACAACTGTACTATATTATATAAGGAATATAATTTAATACAATCAGGAAGGTGCATCAAAGAACACATGTATGTTTTCTGTGCAAGGGGCCTATGATTTGAAAACAGCCCAAAGTTAATCTTTATCTGCCACTGGCCAGATGTATTTTTTTTAAATGGGGTTGTTGTCTGAATAGGTTGAAGGGTGTGGGGGGGGTCCAGCATTAGGGGTGTTAGTTAGTAGATCTGAAATTGATTTTATGAAGTGCTTGTTAAAGTTTTTAGCTATTTGTAATGGAGGGATATAAGGTGATAGTGTGTGCTCTCCATTTCTTCCAAAGTTAAGTAGAGAAGATATGGAGTGCCAAAATTTACTGGGGTTGATTTTATGCTGGAATTGAAGCCGGGAATAATATAACTTCTTATCTCTGTTGATTAGTTTTGTCACTTTGTTACATAGTGTTTTGAAATTAACATGATTTTGTTCATTTTTGTTTTGTTTCCAGGTTGACCAGGCTAGGTCCCCTTGCTTTATCAGGTTTTTACATTCCTTAGAAAGCCATGGTGCTGAGTTCTTTTTGATTCTTTTATAGAATGGGAGCTAGTGTAGTAAGTATGTGAAGGAAGGCGTTATTAAAGTATAGTACAGCATTATTAGGAGGTAGTTGTTTAAGGGGTGTCCAGTCTATTTCCTGTAGGAGATTGTTGAATTTATGCTGACAAAAATTAATTGAGCCCCTAACTGATTTTATAGTGGGTACTCTTAGTTGTTGGGAGTTTGTTCTAAGGAGTAAGCTGGTAGATGATCGCTCAGGGAGCTAGGCAGTGTACCAGAAGAGGGGTAATTAGCAGGGTGGGATACTAGACTCCAGTCTAAGGTGGATTGGCAGGCAAAATCTTTGCTGTATCTTGTTGGAGCATTAATAAGCTGAGAAAAAACACACAGATTTATACTATTTGTGGGAGAGTTGGAAGCTATGGTTTGACAATCTATATTCATGTCTCCTAAGATTATTGTTTCAAGGTTTATTGTTTGGGATGTCCAAGATAAAATATCTTCCAACACTGGTATATTGTTACCTGTTGGGATATATATTACTATTATGCAAATTCTTTTTGATATATTGAGGTTCAAAAAGGAGATGAGTACCTCAGCATTGGAAAAGATGGTTATATTACTGGTATAGGGTGTGATGTTGAATGTAGAGGGATGTTGAAGTGCTATCCCTCCCCCTATTTTTTTAGATCTATTGCTTCTGGTTATTGCAAAGTTTGGCTGTATTATTTATGAGTCTTTTACATTGTGATGTAGCCATGTTTCAGTAAGGGCTAGTATGTCAGGTTTATTTTGATCAATCCAGGCATGCAGGTGGGCTAATTTATTCCATATACTTCTAAGATTAAGTGTAAGTATGTTTAAGTCTTTGGGGTTACTCTTGTGGTTAGGATTAGAGGGTGGGCCAGGGTTAGGATGTATGTCTTCACATTAGAGTAGATAGGTAATGAGGGATATGTACCACAGGAAGTGTTTTTTATTCCTAGGTGAGAGTACTGGTGTTAAGTGCGGTTTCATAGGAGGTGAGGAGGCCAGTTTGTGGCTTGAATAGAATGGGAGGGTATAGGGGAAAAGTTGGGAGGAGATATGTGAGAACCTGTGTTGTTTATTGGGGAGAGGGTTAGAGAAGGTTGTTGATGTGTATTGGTGTGTGGGGGTATGTGAAGATATAGCTGTAGTGAGGTTGAGAATTGAGTGAAGAGGCTAGGTAAGTTAGGAGGAGCATGTCCACCGTGATAGTGGGTTTAAACATAGTAAAAGTGTAATGTGCGTGTTTGCATGTAGTACAGGTGTAAATAAAGACTGTTATCATGTGATATGTATACAGCTGAAGGTAAGGTTGGAATGTTTTGACTTCTGCTTGGGCTTTGATAATGGGGTTAGGTGTTTCACCTTGCAGTTTGTGATAAGGATGGGTGGGGTTGATATGATTGGTCAGTTGTAAAATTATGGTGCAATGCTAGTTTGTGTGTATAGTAGAGAAGAGAAGGTGGTAAGCCTGGAGTTAATTTAAAACAGTTTGAAGTGTTT
The DNA here is from genome assembly GCF_019279795.1 of Protopterus annectens. NCBI lineage: Eukaryota > Metazoa > Chordata > Ceratodontiformes > Protopteridae > Protopterus > Protopterus annectens. Next base: position 296,461,039 of record NC_056740.1, read on the forward strand.
TTTGTATTGTGATGGTAGAGTAGAGTAAGTTGAAAAAAGTATAGTAGTGGGCATGTGAGTTCAAGGGGATGGATGTAAGGGAGAGCAAATAAGTTTGGCTAAATAAAAGAAAGTAAGTTGTGCATGAAATGTGGGTGCGGACAAGGTTGGGTTATATGTAACTGGATCATAAGAATGAGGGGTAGTGATTTGCTTAGGACGAGTAGAGGTGCTGTGGGAGGTTGGGATATGGGGAAAGGGCACGAGAGCAGAGTGAGCATAATGAATGGAGCGAAGACCCCCCCAGATAGTTGACCACCATAAACAATCAGTGAGTTAGGATGTTCATGGATACAAAATACAAGTTGTCTGAACTCTAAATACTTGTCTCAAGTCACAGCATCTAATTTTATAGCTATGGGCTTTTCAATGTCTTTCCAGGGATATAATACACTGATAAGAGTGAAATATGCTAAAGTTTTAATTTAGCTTCACCTTCAGCAGAAAAGGCCTATGTGTGTTGATGAATGAGTGGGAGTAGGGATATCCTTCCAGCAGATTCAACACTAAAAACAATGCACACTTCTTCTTCTTTCGGCTGCTCCTGTTAGGGGTTGCCACAGCAGAGCAACAGTTTCAATTTCACACTAGACTTAACAAATTAAGTTATTTGCATATTGCCTTGCATAGATTTAACTTTGTTGCTTGTGTACTTCTTGCCAAGTGCAGGTGAAATTCAGCTGTGCAAGTTCTTTAGGTAGTGCGGTATGATGTCTGACTACTGCTGCTGCTGCAGAAGGTATATGTGCTTGTTTCACTTTTTGTAGAGTGAAAGTAGCTGGATGGAGACACACACTTGGGACATGGGGTAGTTAGTGAAGTGACATGCTTAATGACTTGGCTTGTAAGCCTTGGTCATTGGAAGGTTAAATAGGATGACTTGGAACATAATTTGTTGGGACTTGCACAGTGTAAAAAGTTAGTTGTTCAAAGTGGGAATCAAATCTATGGAAGAAAGAATGCTCAAATTTCAAGGTGGGTTATTATTTCTCATTGTTACAGGAGAACTCCTTTTCAACCATGGTCATTACAGATATAATGCATTCAGTATGAATGAAATATACTTCAGATAGACCTGAATGTGTGTGACTTTAAGAAGTCCTGCAAACTGCATTCACATGTAAGAGGCAGTATTACTGTTTGTAAACATATTTCAAGTGGATAGACTTTCATGTGCAGAGGAATACAGGTTAGGGTATAGTACATACATACATACTTCACAGCACTTACTATCTTAAAAACATAGTTGGGCTATATGAGGAGTCAAGACAATTTTAGATATGCCCATCATAGATATGCATGTGCATTTTCCGTTGATTAGCATAATTGTCATGCTTAAAGAATTATACACACACAACTGGTTTCATAAGTAAGTCATTAATGACATACGCAACATAAAAAGCTATCATCAAAGCATTAATGACAGATTTTTTGCAATCAACCTAGTTATGATAGCCATTTGTATGCAGTGTTAACTTCCTAATCAAAGTGTTAAAAATTAGTGTTTGATCAATTATGTTCTGTCTTGAAAGTCACTGCACTTACACCTTATGAAAAGAGACAATTAAACAGCAGGTGGGTGATGTCAACTCCTTACTGTCCAGAGTGCTGATGTCCTTGCATCGCCACCTCCTTACTGTCCAGAGTGCTGATGTCCTTGCATCGCCACTAAGCCTATTTGTGCTACAGAAGGCAGCCCAAATGCATTTTTTCAGTTTTTTTCCTTAAGCGGGTAACCTTGAGTACTGCGCAGCAGCGAGCAAGTGCAGAAGGCAAAAACCAGAAAGAAACAGCATATGAAGTTCTGGTGAAAGTAAGTCATAAATCTTGACTAATAATTTCCACATTTCCTTCACAGTGTATGAATTTAAACCCCAGAGCAACATTGTTATTGGTACAAAGTCAAAGTACATTTACAGCTTGTGCCACAGAGTGAGGAGTATATTACATGCACATCACTCACTCTTTACAAATACCAAGTAATAATGCCAGGAGTGCTTGCACTAAGGAATACTATAGAAATGAAAATTTTCAATTTTACATTCAGCTGTGAGGCCTTTTTATACTGTCAAGCAGCATGCAAACTGCAAAGGCAAAAAAAAAATTACATGAAAAAAAACACAAAATACAAGGACAAGCATGACCTGTATTTCCATCCATCAGCAGTTATACTATTAAAAGCTGAGGTGGTGCAGCGGTAGTATTGTCACCTCACAGCAAGAGGTTTTCCCATTCGATTCTCGGGTGGAGCGCCTTCTGTGTGGAGTCTGCATGCCCTTCCCACAGTCGAGTGGCGTTCGAAAGACATGTGTGAATGGGCATGCCTTCGTTGAAGGTTGGGCATTGGGCTGGCACCTCGGCACCAAAAAAATCGACTGCCAATCATTAGCGGATTGGAGTTCTGCTGTGGTAACCCCTAACCGGAAAAAGCTGAAAGAAAAACAACAGTTATACTATTAAAAAGACATATGCTACATTTCCATATTTGCTGCAAACATTACAAGCAGCATGTGACCTACATATCATCAGCATGTCATGTAATGTCAATGGCTCAGAAAGAGGACATACAGACAATGACAGGTCATGCTTGGCAGATTACATACAATTAGGACACAAAGAATGCCATGAAGAAGTACTTTCTACTGTACTGAGATATGATTGTGAGAGTTTATACAGCATGTCACACATCTGTCCACTGTACACAGGTTAATCCTTTTGTGATATAATATCCTACAGCCTATCATATGATACAACATCCCTTGTTAATATTATTATTAATAAGGACAACAGGTGATTAGACAACAGCAACATCTTTTCAACCTCAACTCACATGAACTACAGGTAAGACATTTATCACATACTTTAACATATGCATTTCAGGTACAACATATTATTCTTCCATAGTTTTTCTATATCTAGTTAAAAATAAAAATATCTGCAAGCTGGATTCAAACCATGCATCATCTGTCCTGTTTCTTTAAATGAATTCCATTTACACCATATGCTAAATGTTGCTTAGGAGAGATGCAGAATTTCTTTACTTACTGCTTTTCAGAGTGCTGTAGCAAAGCATACCTCTGCCACTCTAAAATGTGCTAATGATGGCATCCCAAATTAAATTTCTTAGTATGTAACTTGGGTAGCAAACACTCATTCAGTGCCACAAAACACTGACAGTCCAAAGTGCACTTTGCCAAAATGCATGGAAATGTTGAAACCAATAAAAAGAAAAAAATAGCCAATAGTAGCAAAAATCAGGGAATAATAATGAAAACGCAGGATTGTGAGGTTTCCTTACTCTGTGTGTCTTATAACCTGATCACATACTCAGTAAATATGCATTAATTCTCTCAAACAGCATACTATCTGGATTGGAACCCTCAATTCAGTGCAAGAACAATATAAACACTCAGCTGTGTTTCTTATTCCTGTTTGCCACCAACACAGGCTTACAGAAAAAGTCTGAAAAAGTACATACCATACCGATCTGGCTTAGTGGATCATCAGATTATAGGTCCACAAAAAGAAAGGTCAGAACATATTCCTTTCTCATTGGTTTGAACACGTCTAGATGAATGTGATCTTGACAACACATGCAGGTTAATAATAGCCCACACAATATTAATGTAAGGTCGCCAACACTTCCAGCTATGTTTTCTATTTATTTTCTGAGCATCTTCTTCTTCTCTCAGCTTAAATAACAGAAATGCAATATCAGGGGCATTTGTTTGCATCTTTATTTCAATATGTAATATAGCTGATTAGCATTGCAGAAAAGTTTTTTAAGCAGATGATGAACAGTTTGCTATTACTAAAAGAATATCAGTGTTCTTAAGGATGTTCTCATAGCTCTCAAGGTGCTTCCACATTTTTTTCAAGTCTAGTCTGCATGATAACATACACCTCAGAGAGAAGAGTCTCTTCAGTATTGCCTTTTGCTATAGTCAGAGAAATCATCAACACTTGCAAGCAATTATGAGATAGCTATTGTCATTGCAGTCCTAGAGCATGTGGATGCAATTGTGTAACAACTTATATGATCTTTACCTCCCATATACCAAGTGAGAATTTTGGTATTCAAGAATGCTAATTATTTAACACCTTATTTGCATCTTCATGGTGCTCAGAGTGCTAAATCTACTCTATATAAAGGTAATGGTGTTGCTATGGAAGTAGAAGGAGGAGAGACTGGTTTGATGCAAGCAGACCATTACTGGTACTTATTTGGAGGAGATTTTTCTATAAATTACTGCATTTTGTCAGAAGGTATGTTTGTCCTCTTCATAAATTGTTTACCTTTTAATATTTGAATGTATTTCAATATGCAATAGAATCGGATCTTATGAAGTTTGTTTATTACAGACTAAAGTGCTAATCATGGTTATTTTAATGAATAAAGTTAATTAGTTGCTATTTCTGGGTCCTGCCACTTTTTATTGTGGATATCACAGGTGATTCTGACAGTGCAGAACTCATCCCACCTGATATCAGAGTATTGGTAGCCTCTGATGATGATGATGATGATGGTGATTTAGAGGCACAGATAGGGGGTGTAGACGTTCAGTCTGACCCTAAGGTTGTGACGCACACATTCTCTGGCCTTGTTTCAGACACAGTCAGTAAGTCTATGCATACCCATTCCACTGAGCCCTCAAATATAGAATAGGTTGAGGGAGACTTAGTTGATTAAGGTAGTGTGGTTATTCCAGTTGCAGAGCTGGTTGAGTCTGCCCATCACCATCCTGAGGGTGTGGCACCACACAGGAGGGTTGCTAGAGGTGCTGGGAGGAAGCCTACTGTTCACTTTCCTCCTGATACTGATGTGTTATTACATGCCACCAGAAGTATGTATAGGGCTGTCATGGAGGCACAGGCAAGTTCCACCAGGGCCATGAAAGAGAAAGTGTGAGTTCTAAACATGGTGCATTCAGACGTGCATGGCTGCCTAACTGTGTGAATGATTCCTTGGATAGGATGAGTGACAAACATGATTGGGTAGTCTCTGTGATAGAATGTTTGCTGTAAGAGAGTTGGCATCCACATGTCTGTAGAGCTGCAACATTCTCTAGTGTTAGCCGATATGACCATGCCAGATCCCACTCCCACTACTTCAACTGCTCTATTAGTGATTGAGGTGTCCATACTCAAACGTAGTAGACCATGGGGTTTTGGTCCTGGATGTTGGCATGAAGAGAGCTCATCCAGTATACATCGCTCACACTCAGGTAGCACACCCACTTCAAACCGGGGACTCCTGGCAGAGGCAGTCCACATGGTCTGGAGTTATGACACTGAACTAACAATTCTACCACTCATGGCTCACACCTGTCCAACATGCCAGGGCATAGTGCTAGCACAGATCTCAATTGTGTTCATGCAGGCATGCACACACATTTCACAAAAAGTGCTCATACCAACTCATGCACATGCAAGCTAAGCAAACCTTAATGTTGATTGCAGTACATCTCCTGTTAGTGGCCCTGAGATATCTTCTACTTTACTGAATGTTCTGTTTTTCTTACTCACACACATTCTCACCACTTTGGTGATAGCCTTGGCCTCCTGCCGCCACACCCCCACTCTGTGCAAATGATGATGAATGTGCCATGCCTTTTGTTCATTTTCTTTTGACTTAGGGTTCCATACATGTCTGATGCACAGAGTGGATAGCTGAGCCTTATTCAGTATGTTACGTTTCTGCATGAATATCACATAAGAAAATGTGGGATGTTTTTGCACATGCTCATATCAGAATGATTTTTTTCTGTTAGCATTGTAAGTCATGCATTCAAATCACTGCTACTGCAATCTGCTTATTGCTCTGCTTGTGTAACTGTTGTTGTAATTGCAGTGCTTGTTGTTTTGTGAACAGTGAATAAGTGAATAGTTATTGTGTACAGTGCATAGCTATATATTGCAGCTATCATGTCTATAAAATAATAATGCCATTGGTGAACACCTCTCACAGGTTCTGTGTGAGTACATTTATGACTAACAGTATGCAGGTATATTGGTTATTTTTATCTTCTTACACTTTTGCTCTTGTGCTACAGGTTCCACACTTACTTTGACATAACTGCAGGTACAAGTTGTGTGCTTTGGCGCTGTCTCTGTCTGATCCTATCTGTACACAATAATATCCAAAACAAGCCCAAATGGCTGGTGAAGCAATAAAGCGCTGAGAGCTGGAAGCAAAATCACAATGTTTATTTTCAAAACCAATGACATCCATCAACATTAACGTTCCCTAGATACATTTTCGTTTGACAATAACTTCATCAGATGTGGGCTTGACAAATACATACATAGTTTAACTATCCCTCCCATTAAAAGAAAGTCAAAGGAAAGTCCAATGAAGCAACTGATTTCATGTTACGTCAATTAATGAGACCTAACCCATCTAACCAATGTTACAGAAAATCTGTATGTAAAACTTGCAGTGTTCTTTTCTAATAATTTTATTTATTTCACATAAAACAACATTAAAACTCCTTTGGAATAAAACCTTAAAAAGTGAATTAAAAAAATGGTATGTATAGGAACACCACACTTTAAAAACATAGTTCAAACACATTCAAAAACCATCAGATCCTTATTAAATATTCAGTAAATATCATGTTAAAATTCATGTTTAAAAATCATGTTTAAGACATCAAGTTTAAAAGCTCTCTGAGGAAAAGGGTGTTAAAAATTGATAAGTAAGAATTAAAACCTTTTCTTGGGTAATTGTTATATAACCCTTCCATTTATAATTTAGTTGCCCTTAACATTAAAAGGGAAGTCATTGGTATATGTTCACTCAGTCTGGGTTTTTTATTGGCTTCCAGTGTGATCTGCCACCAGAGCTCCTTATATTCAATAGTCTCTTCCCACAGACCACCCCGTTCATTTTTGTCCACCTTTTCAAGGACAAAAAATAAGTAGTGGGCATTGATACATTCTTGTCTGTCAAACAAACAGCAAAGAACCAAACCAGGAAGTAAGTGCACACACAGCCAGGAAATGGAACAGCTCCTTGTAAGTTCACCAAAGCAGATTCAGTAAATCCAGGTAGGCACCAAACGAATTCAAATAATTCCTTTATTCAGAACCACAGAATGATAACACACAAGCGCTTTCGCTCAGAGGATAAAGCTCAGAATTCCTGGTTACATTCTTGTCTGTGCTTATATAAGGCATTAGTATCTTTCATATTCTGTAAATCATATGTGTGCTCATATATTCTTTTTCTTAATCTATGTTCTGTTTTACCGATGTAAAATGCATAACACACCTGACACTGCCAAATAAATAAGTCCACTTGTGTCGCAATTTATGAATTCTTTACCTTCTAAAACAATGTTTCTACACTCTAAATAAATACTTTCTTTATTGTAAACATATCCACACTGTGAACAATACCCACACTTGAAAGTTCCTTTCCTCTTTTTATTCTTTACAATTCCCTTTTCATAACTGGATTCTAATAGGTTTTTCAAATTACTGGAATTGTTATACACAATTTTGATTTTATCCTTTATTATTTTGTCCAAATCAGTAAAGGCAACAAACCTATCCCACTCACTATCTGCCCTCTCTCTTACCCTTTTTGAACTAGCATTAAACTCTATAACCAACGCCTCGTCAAAATGTTCTGTTTTTTCTGCCTTTCCTTGAATAGGCATCTCCTCCGTAATATCATTCCCTAAAACAGGCTTACATTTTCCAATCCTTCCTTTAAGTACCTCTTTTTCCACTTCCTCCAATAAATAGTCAGGTATTTCCTTGCTTTGAGCATCTTTCTTAAAAGCTCAACTTCTCTATTAAAATATTTATTTTTAGAGGTCATCCTACAGGCTCTTATATATTGCCCTTTTACTATGTTTTTCTTATAATGCCTGGGATCTCCACTATCAAAGTGCAAATATGAATTTGAATATGTTGCTTTTCTAAATACCCTAGAACTGAATTTGTAATTTTCTTTATAAATTGTTAATTTTATTGACTACTTGAATAAAAGCACCATTTTTTTGGAATTTACATACAAAATAAGCAAAGAGATGTTACAATATTTAGACATAATATCTTTGTATAATGGTGCCATGCTGTCCTTCTGAAGCTGGTACATATCCTGTTGCCTTTTCTGATGTACTGAGCATGCGTATGGGACTTGCGTTCCACACATAGCCAGTACATCAGTGCTTTAGAAAGGAAGCAACGGAGAAAAGGTCTCTGTTGCCCTGCTTTTGTTTTCTGTTGTTTTTTTTTTTTTTCAATACAAAAAACATTTCAGACAGTTTAGGGGTAGGAGAGAGACAGAGTTGAGGAAACACAAGGAAAATCAGGTACGTGTCTTTAGTTTTGAATAATGTACCTGACTTTCCTAGTATTTTCTCCTCCTGTCTCTCTGCTATGTCCAGAGTCCGGATTACAGATTTTTTTTATTTTTATTAAAAAAAATAATAATAAATGTTACAGTATATAGCAATAGAAAAAAGTCTGGGTGACCGGACCTTTTTCCATTGGTATATGCTAGGATTTACAACGGGCACGCTGATTGGGCTGACCAATCAGCGTGCTCATTTTGGAATATTAATCACCAGTCATTGTATAATATGAGACACCCTACCCTTCTTGTTAAACTATCCCTTGTAAATTCTTGGAGTACTAAAATGGCTCAAAGTAATTGCTAAAAAAGAGCATCATCATCACTTTTGGCACAAACCCCTCCCCTCTACCTGCTATATAGAGGACACAACACTAAAAAATGAAATTGTAGGCAGGGTGCTAGGAACATGTGGTGATAATTCCCTCTCTTTTGACCATCATCTTACAATGGTTATCAAGAAATCCTTTTATTTATCATAGCTAATTCTCAAAAGAATACCACCAATGTCTTAAGAGGCAGTTATTCCCTTATACTCAGCATTGACCAGGATAATTACTGAGTACATTACCTCCCTTTGGGATGTATCTCACTAAATATATCAAACAATTAGAAAGGCTCCTAAGGTTCCTAACCAAAAGTATTGCAGGCCTAAAGTTTTTGCACTATCAAGAGAGTCTAGAAGCTTATCCCTTTATTCAGTGTCTTATAAACTTTTGAGGCAAGATCTCCATCTTGCTTACTGGACCTGCTGTATCTTTGTAAGTCTGATATTTCTACCAATACTAACATCAGAGACTCACATCTTCACCAACAGATAAATAAAACAGAGACCAGTTTATAAACCAGTGCCTCCCATACCTCTGGAATAAACTTCCCATGAGTGTATGCAGTGTGCCTCACTTTCTTCTGTTAAACATAACTTAGGTGACTGGATGGCTATCTACAAATTTACCCTAGGATTGAAGGGTATGGCCCTCCTGGAGAAAGGAGGTGCAGCCTATGAGAGGATACTGACAGGGCTTAAATGGTTATAAGATTCAATAGCCTTGGAATATCTATGACTCTATAACAAAATGGTCCATTGTCTTGTACCAACCCATTGCTAAGTCACATGGTTACGTAATCAGACTAAATAAATATCATAAAAAGCTTTACACTTGTACTACAATAATGTCTTGGTTATAGATTTCAGGAGAATTTTTACTCCTAAGATAAAATATGCATATGACTCTTCTGCTGTCTGTGTACTAAAATTAAAATGTGACTATACACTTACAATATGACATTGAATGTTCTCTAGCTTCATTTGAGTTTAATATACTGCAGGCACTGTACAGTCTACATGGTGATCACCAGTTCAATTATACATATTTCAGTGTTTTATACATACATACACACACACACACACACATGCACACACACACACACACACACACACACACACACATATATATATATATATATATATATATATATATATATATATATATATATATATATATATATATATATATATATATATATATATATATATATTTTTTTTTTTTTTTTTTTTTTAACTCATATTAACAGCCTGTAACTTGGAACTTTTCTCCTTCGGTCCCTGACGAAATGAAAGGGGCTTTGCCCAATCAGACTTTTTAAGCAATCAAACACTAATTTAAAAAACTAAAGGAATAAAATTAGGATATCACTTTTGAAATGTAACGTTCTTAGGCCCTGGTCTTACAAACTTTCAAGCAATGTCTCAGAACGTTCCTTTTGGAATATGAGAAAGAAAAGTTAAAAATCCGGAGATGGGAAAGGGTAGCTGTCATATTTAATATCGGTTGTGAAAATATTGTCACACTGTAAATTTGTTTAAAAATGAATTTACAGTAGTGTGAGACTGTAGCTACATATCCAAACAGTTATGTAACATAATTTTAAATATGCTTAAAACGTATTTTCAGGCTATTGATCAAATCAAAGCTGTTTAATCTCTCTTTTATAGTGAAACTGGCAACATACACGGAATCTCCTTATTAAAAATAATTTTCTTGCCATCATTTCCTGACAACGAACTGCTTCCTAAAATTGATGCCAAAGAACAAAGGCATTATTAAATCTGTGTTCTACCAAAACAGAAGGCATCACATAGATGTTTTTTTTTTTTTTTATTTTGTAGCACAGCTTCAAAGAGCGAAGGCAAAGTTCAGTAAGAAGGATAACTTTTTTTCCAAGGGACATGAAACGATGTTGCTTTACTACAGTATTGGAAGAATAACCTCTGCTGACCCGAGTTTGGCTTATATCTGAAGGGTAACAATAAGGCAGGAAGTATAGAACAAAAATAATAACATGACAAAAATGGAAAACAATTGCTGACTATGGCAATCTAGATTCTGAAGTGAGTAATGTCAGGCTAAAAGAAACATAGGCAATAATCTTGCGTGACCTTGACATAAACAGGCATGTTGGAGTTCAGAACAACATGAAAATTTCACCTCCTCCTCTGATATTTATATACACACGAATTCTCCTTTTTCTTGCCTTTCTCTCTCTTACTCTTACTTCCCATGCTCGGAATATTGTTTTTACTGTTTATTTCTTCTGTCTCCCATATCTACTCTACTTATTACCTATAACAAATAATTATTCCTCACCCTCCCCTACTTTTCTCTCCTGCACCTTATCCATTGTTTGAATGTTCCACTCTGACGTTTGTTTTATGAGTGCCAAACTGAAGTACTTATAACATGTCAACACATTTCATTATTGTATTTATTTATCTTTTTTTAATGATTGTATATGTGCATTATTCTATATGCCATATGTGTATTAATATTTGTATTAATCTATGCATTTACAGTATATTGCAATATGATGTCAGTTTTCACCTGTGCATATATATTTCTGTTCTTTTCTTTGTAGAGCTTTTCTCCCTGGGCCTCCACTAAAAACTGACAAAATTATCCAGTCTGACTTTCCCAGTAAACAAATGTCAATGAATAATATAAAATTAATAAATAAAAGCACCACGTGTTTATAAAAATTAACCCAAATTATTACTTCTCTTCCAAGACTGACACCAGAAGTTTGTTTTCAAATACTCTTAACTGGATTCAGATGAATAATCCTTCAAATATTGACTGCTACTATAATTCTATCCTGTCTAATGTCTCACTGTCAAATCACAAAGCTACTAAAGCCTGCATAATGAACTACCGCATACACAAAAAACTTTAGCCCTTACTTAGGGAACACACACACAGAAAGGAAGCTATGGGATTCAAGCCTTCAAATCAACATTAGGCCAATGTACTCAAGACCTCCATACAGTCTTTTACTTCATTATGGCTACTGATTTTTCACAGTGCTGTGACAAATAACATCTATGAATTATCCAGGTATGCATGAAGATGTGCTTCAGAAATTAATGAAACTTTAAAAGTTACAATACAGGCAACAGAAATAAAAAAAAATACATGAATGTGTGTTTATATGGTTTTATTGTCATTTGATGTCTGCTATATGACAGCATAATGCACATATCTCCACCTCTTTTTTGACAAAACAATAAAGACATTAAGAGTGCTTTCCATCTACCTTATGTTGGGACATCTATCTTCCAAAGATTTTTAAGGCATCTTTAAAAGGATTCAGAATATTGCTAAACAAGTATTGCATAGAATTATCACCAAACAGCAGAAAGAAGTAACTCACCTATGAAGTCATACTTCATCTTTAAAGGCAGGATTAAAGACTTTAGTATTTTGTTTGATATCCCTCTGGAAATGAAATAAAATCGATTCTTATTTTCCCCTGCTAGATAATTCTGCTCCATTTAACTAACAATGGAATCACAGTAGTTAGGAATTGTAGTTCAGGCTGTCTTGACATTAAAATAAATATCTGGAATTATCGTACCATTTCTGAAAAAGACTACACAATCCTTTAAAGTGATATATGTATATATATATATATATATATATATATATATATATATATATATATATGTATGTTAATTATTGTACCATTTCTGAAAAAGACTACACAATCCTTTAAAGTGATATATGCATATATATATCTATATATATATATATATATATATATATATATATATATATATATATATATATATATATATATATATATATATATATATATATATATATATATATATATTTTTTTTTTTTGTTCCATGAACATTACATTTTCTTCTGGATATGTCTTATATTTGGAGAGGGATGTAAAAGAACATGTTTAGCTTTCAGCAATATGCCCAGAGCCCCTTTGACTCTAGAATGCGAAAAAAAGATTGTATGCAATATGCCGGCATCTCAGGACTTTGGAGAACATTTCTCTGCTACTTTTATGACAAAAATATTTTAATTCCATTATCAATTACATGGTAATCGTGCAGTTTACTATTACATGGAACACTGCTATGATGTTATGTCTGTCTAACACACTTCATGTTTAATAATAGAGAGAGAGAGAAAATCTTACATTATTATGGAATGTCTTAATGATAAGTCACAATAGAGGAGTACCTTATAGTAAAGTTAATATGGGAGAAATGGGCTACATATAAATATGGAAAATGATGATGATTCTGTTTTAATTGAATGAGAGCAAACTGAAATTATTTAAGACATATATTCATGAGGGTTGAAATCGCATTGCAGTATCATAGTACATATTTCTGAAAAATCAATTATTTTTAATCAAAAAAGAAGCAAAAAAGAAACCATGAAGAATGAATCAGGAAGGCTTCTGCTGCAAAAAAGTAAACTTACTTTTTTTCATAAGTTGACTGTGAACCCACAAATTGGCAAGAAAAATTATTACAAGAATCAGGCTATGCAAGGGCACTTTAAGAACCAATGCCTCTCTCCTGTCCTCAACTTCCCCAGACTTAATGTATGTTGCAGAGATTTGCTGCAGCTCTTCAAAATCTTTGACTGAAGCATGTGGACTGTAGCTGATGTATATTTTTATCTCCTCTACCCCCACTAATCTCTGCCTAACTTTGGTTCACATACTCTTACAAGCTCATGGTACAGTAAGCAGTGTATTAACTATGACTGGAAGTCAGCAATCACGCTGGAAACCACCCAACATTTCAGAAAAGATAAGCTGGGAAAAAATAGCAATCTATTTTTAATCTGTCTTGCTCTTTGTCTCTCTCTCTCTCTCCCTTCCTACCACCATGCTCTCTGTCTCTCTCTGACTCTCTCTCTCTCTCTCAGTTTTATGGTGCAGTAAACTATTACATTGCAGGAAGTGGAAATAATAGTGAATGACAGCCATTTAAAGTCTACCCCAAAACAGATGCAAACTTTTGTTTAACAAATACAAAAAAACAGAATGGTGGTTCGCGCAGAAGCTTAGGGATCTGAGATGTTAATGAGCTGCATCCTGTAGTCGAGTCTAGGGTTTGATGCCTTCCACCTCTATTTGCCTATCGTGTGACACTGTGCAAGTCACGTGAAAAGAGTACTTGTTGGTTGTGCCTGAAAAAGGACATGTATCAAGTGACCTTACCTGGTTAACAAGGTGAAAGCTAAAAAATGCGGTACTCAGAAAGCATGAAAACATCATGTTTCCTAGATAATGTACCCCAGTCTATTGTATACCCTCAACATCTTACATTACAGTCAGTCATAAGTGATGGATGGCTCTGTAGAATGCAGAGCTTAAATACTATTTTTGAGAACATCTATGTACTTAGTAGCTAAGGAACATACTAGACAAGTGATTATGGGGCAATAACCTGCTTTGCAATATATACATTTAAGCAGAATAACTTTAAAGTTCTTGCAAGTATTTCTTACAACTCAGAAGATGGAGTTTGTACACTCACAGTATACTGCAATCAGATAAGGGATATCTGAAGCCAACAAAATGCATTAGAAATCTACAATGTGGTTTTAGAGACAAGTGCTTTCAAAAGAAAGCAGAGGTTGAGTGTGTTAAGTAGTTGTTTACACCAATATCGTTATGCACTTACACAATAAATAATCCAGGCATTCTGTTTACCTTTCTGTGTTGATTTGACCAAAAGATAACTGTTATGAATAGTTACTACAACTAATTACTGAAACTTTTCAAACCCTGGCTGCAGAACACTATATGAAATATTTGTCCTTGAGTGGCTGTTTTGGGGGTATTTGTAGTTTTCTGGTACTGTTACATGAATTTTTTGGTTCTGGAAAAGACATTGAGCTGTTTACACTGGAATGTCTTAGGGGAGATGCAAGGCAAATCCTGGGACCCAGAGACTACTACATATTAGTTTACTTGGGAGCTAGTTGGATGTAATGTATTTTTAGTGCCTCTGGGATGAGCAATAGCAAACTCTGCCTATGCTCTGTGTGTATTCATACATAGTATTGACATAAAGGAGTAGTTAGTGAATATTCATTAGCTGAATGAAGTGACGCTAGTGTCCTCCTTGCAGAGGTAATACATTTTCATTTACTACATAAACAGCTGCTACAAATGAAAAGTTTAAATGAAAGTCTAGTGAAACAAAATCAATTTCTTTAAATAAAATTATATCAAGTTAAATGTAAGACTGAGTGCAGTTAACATGCCCAGTTATTTGAATGAAACCATGATGAACTGAATTATTTTAGTATCAGTCTGTAAAACACGTACATTTCTTTAACCAAAATTATAGTAAATGCAATGTTAAACGCAGTTATGGGCAAGCAAAGGTATAATTGACGTTTTACTACCACTGGGGATGATTGAAGGGATTGAAGGGAGACTTGTAGTCAACTGCTCCATGTATGATCTGTTGTAGAGAGACATCTTCAGTTTGATTGTTCTTCACCACAAGAATTCCAAACATGTTGGTAGCTACAATTTTAAAGTAAAGTAAGTAATAAGCATTAGAAATCATAAAATGCATTTCCCCTGTAACTTATCAGAAACCAGAGAGGACAACAAAGCTACAACAGCACATTTATTTATTTGTCCTTTAGTAACAGGGAAAGTCCAACTGAGCCAAAAACCCATTTTCAATGGAGGCTCCACAACAGATTCAAAAACATTAAAATAATAGTTGAGTAATTATATACAAGGAGAGAAAAGCTTCACAACAGATAAAAAAATGGATTAAAATAAGCTTCACAACAGATAAAAAAATGGATTAAAATACAGAAATATTACTAGGATAAATTGCAATCAAGAATACAATATGTGTACTGAGGTAGTGGTGCTGCGGTAGCATTGTCGCCTCACAGTAAGACATTGTCCTGTTCGATTCTCAGCTGTGTCTTCTGTGTGGAGACATGCATGAATGGGCGTACCTTCATTGAAGGTTGTGCATCAGGGCCGGCAACTCAGCACGTAAAAGTCTACTGCCAATCATTAGCGAACCGGAGCTCTGCTGTGGTGACCCCTAACCGAGAAAAGCCAAAAGACGCAACAACTGCAAGTAGCAAGGCACACAGTGCAGAGTGGCTATCCTCTGTCAAGTTAACCAATACATAGTCATTTTAAATATTGACTGTATTTTAATAAGGTCTGAAGGAGAAAATTAATGGAATAACAGAAATACAATGATTTGAGGAGGAATAATGTGCAGGAGGAAAAATTAAGAACATGGACAAAGAGCTGATTATTATTAAAAAAAATGATAATGTTATGCAAGGACATGAGAAAGGAAAATAAATAGTAGTAAGAGCTGGCTGAAGAGGTCAAAGAGCATACATTAGTAGTGCGGTATCATTAAAGTGAGAGCTTCTTTTGAAGTTAGGCCATTACTACCTGTTAAGGTACTTGTGAATTCAGAGTGGGAAAGGTATAGTTATAGTAAGTAGGTGGTCATGCAGCTGTTTTGAGGGTTGTACAAATGCATTTCAAAGAACCTGTAATGACACTTTGGAGTAAGCACAAGTTATTTTATTTTATTTTATGTATTTGAGGCCTGGGAGGAAAAGTTCCATCTCATTACATTTATATAACCAACTGAATTTCAGACAGTTCCCAGAAAAACAGTTGCAGTTCTCATAAAAAAATAATTACAAGACAGATATCTATAGTAAAATATTTACATCAGCAATTAAAAGTCTACACCTCTTTTTTTTTTTACCTAAATTTCTTTATTAAGACTTTTTTTATTTAAAAACAAGCATAAACAATAACTTTTTTTAACAATGAAAAAATTAAGATCATAACATAAACATATAAAAAGTCTACAGCTCTTGTAGCTCTAAAATCTTTCAGGAAGTAAAGGCAATGATGCTGAAGAAGGGAAAAAGTAAAGAAGTGTTTTTATATTTTTTAAGCTATAAAATTATGTAGGAAGGGAGATTTTAGTATTGTATAGGTTTGTAAAGAGTTGAAAAAATATGTAAATCATAACATTACGTTGACGGGAGGGGGGATATTAGTAGTGTATAGGAGGATAGTGGTAATTGCATAGACAGAGAGCATGGTACAGGATAAGCTCTATTTATGCTGCCTGTTCCAAAGTGGTGTATCTAGAAGATTTATGATTTAGGTATAGAGGGGATGCATGAGAGGGGTAGAGAAGTAGATGGGGGCAGTTAGAAAAATAGAAAGAAAAGTGTTTTTTAAGAGGAGATGAAAAGGGGTGCATTGATTCAAGTACAGGAGGGAAAGTTGTTAAGGGTGTAATGATTCAAGTAGACGAGGGCAAAAAGTTAGTGATAAGCAGTATGAAGTTTGTACTTTCACTAGAGGTTTCCACCTGATGATGAACATGAGCATGACCAGGACTGGGTAAGGTATTGTTTGAGCTGAAGTTTTTAACCTGGGAGTTTGTTAATAGTTTTTACTGGTATAGGGATGGTGTTCCAGAGTTTGGAGAAGTAAAAGGAGTACAGTGAGTCTCCTAATGAATTACTTATTTTGTAGTGCTTAGTATAAATTTATTACCACAACAGAGGCCCCTTGTGGGGCTATAGTAATATGTTTTCTTTAATGCAGGGCATTTTTCAGGATAATATATATATATATATATATATATATATATATATATATATATATATATATCAGTTTGTATGACAGAATGAGCTGAGAGTATGTTATGTAGTTGCTATGTTCTAGCTGGGTCTATATCATAATCGAATGTTGAAAATGTCAAAAGCTCTAAAGAACGAAAATGCCAGAACTCAAACTCCTTACCCCCCGCTAAATATATATTCCACCCCAGAGATCACACTACAGTGAGGAAAGGGCAAATATTCCAATCTTCACTCTACTACAATCTCAATAAAAGAACTTTGAGCTCTTTAGAGCGTTCGACATTTTCAACATTCAAACATATGATATATACCCGTTCTAGCCAATTTATCTGTTTTAAGACTTGGCAGTGGTGAGTCTGGTGAGCAGGGCTTCTTTGTTGGCACAGGAGGATAGTTTGGATTTTAGTATAGAGCTTAGGTTTCTAAGGATAGGTGAGGCATATCAGAGGGTTGAAAGCAAATAGGATGAGGCTAGAGTTTTTCTTGCTGGGTCTGTAAAGTACTGTTTTGCCCTGTAAAGGGATCCAGGTTCCTGGTGGGTCTTTTTAATTGTTTGAAGAGTATATTGATCAAATTTAAGGCTGTCATCTATTACAATGCCCATTAATTTAGTAGGTGGTACTAGCTCAATTTTAGCATTATTTGCTGATGTAACCAAGAAAGATTGTTTTTAATTGAGATAATGTTTTGGGGTGAAGAGCATCAGTTTTGTTTTATTGGGATTAGGGAATAGGTTTGAAATTTTCAGCCAGGTTTCGATTGAAGAGAAAGAAATCTGAGTGATTTGTTGTAGCCTGGATATCGTGGGGGCTGCACATATTAATGTCGAATCATCTGTGTGCTTTACTATAGTTGCTTTGTCTATGGCAGTGTGACGCTTGTTTATAAAAATATTAAAGAGAGGTGTTCCTAGTTTAGAGCTTTGAGAAACACCTGTGGTAACTGGAAGAGAGGAAGAAAGGTCCTGTTGCCATTTGACTGCTTGTTTTCTTGCGGATAGAAAACTAAGGTATCATTTAAGGGAAGACAGAGACCTATAGAAGAGAGTTCAGTGAGTAAAATGTTGTGATACAGCGTTGAAAGCTTTGGATAAATCTAAGAACACAGTTTACACTAAGTTACCCTTGTTCATATGCTGGTTTATAGTGTTGGTAAAGTGAAGGTGGGTCATAGCTGTTTTGTGGTGGGGTCTGAAACCATGCTGTACTTCTAAGAGCAAATTATTTGAATTTAGGTGATACAGAAGCTGAGCATAAGTGGTGGTGCAGTGGTTAGTGTTGTTGCCTCACAGCAAGAGGTTCTCTGGTTTGATTCTAGGCTGGAGCTCCTTCTGTGTGGAGTTTGCATGTCCTCCCTGCAGTTGAGTGATGTTTAAAGACATGCAGGTAGGTGTGTGTGTGAATAGGTGTGCCTTCATTGAAGGTTGGGCTGGCACCTTGGCACTGTAAAAATCCACTGCCGACTGGAGTTCTGTTGTGGCAGCCCCTAACCACGAAAAGCTGAAAGACATTAGTTTTAGAAGCTGAGCATGAATACATTTTTCCAAGAATTTTTGATGGGGTGAGAGGATTGCCGTGAGCCTGTAGTTACTAAACACTGTAGATGTGCCACCTTTGTGTAAAGGTATAATAAAGGATTTTTTCCCAGATGGAAAGAACATATTTTTGATTATAAATCTATTTATTAATATAAAGACTGGAAAAGCAATTCTAGCTTCAGCCATTTTTAAGTAGTCTGACAGGAGTTGGTCAACAGCTAGGGTGGCTGGTTTTAGCTTATGTAGGAGTTTTTTAATGGTGGAGGTAGGTACTGGGCTGAAGTCAAATAGCTCAGGATATTTAGCAGAGGCTGCAGGTACTGAGAGAGTAGTGAAAGTATTAATATTTGTGAGGGACAATATAGTCTGTATAAAATAGTTGTTAAACTGTGTAGTTAACTGAATCAGTAGTACTATTGGATGTAGGGATGGGGTGGAAGTTTGGCCTAGATGTAAAAGTTTGTTTATGGATTTCAGGAAGAACTATAGGTCATTTTGATGTCTATTTTGTAGGATGTTACAATATTTTTATTTTTCATGTTTAAATTGGTATTTTATCTTTTTCTTTAGTTGCCTGAAAAGTTGAAATGTATTTTGTGCACTAATTTTCAGCCACTCTTTCCAGGCTTTTTCCACACTGTAGTAGTAATCTCTTAGTTTCTTTTATTAGCCATGGTGCAGGATTGGATTTGACCCTTTTGGCATGTACTGGTTCAAGATTACTGAGAATTTTTAAGACTATCTCATTGAAGTGTGCACGGCAGAGTCTAACTTCATAGACTTTAATATTTTCCAGTTATATTCTGTTAAGGATTTGATAAAAGTGTGTTTGTCAAAGTTTTCTGAGTTATGAACTTAGTTGTAACTTATATATTTATCTTGGATATTGTAACTTCTGGGACCATAAGTAGGTTGATAGTCATTTAGGCTATGTGGAAGGCTACCAGCTACCCTAATTTTGTTGGGTCTTTTAGTAAGTGTCCAGTCTAAGGTTGATTGCCTGCCAGTGCTTTTGTGGACTGCAGTAACTGATGTAATAAGCTATGTAAACCTGTATAGGTTTATAGAATCGGATGGGGTGTTGCTACTGATAAGCTGCCAAACTATATTCAGGTCTCCTACTATTATTGTTTCATGTTGTATATGATGGGATATCCAGTACAGGATATATTCCTAAATGTTTTTTCCTAGTGGACTATATATATATATATATATATATATATATATACACACACACACACACACACACACACACACACATACACACACACACACACACACACACACACACACACACACACACACACACACAGATATATATATATATATATATATATATATATATATATATATATATATACGGCTGCTAAACAAAGCATTTTCCTATTATCTGATTTTGAGGTGTGATATAAGTAGTCATGCATTATTAAACTGTGACATCTGCTTTATGTATGTGGACATATTTAGGAAATTCTTTTAGGTGATGGCAATTCCACATGCCCATTTATTTGTCTTGTCAAGCCTAATAATATTGAAACCAGGTGGGTTAATTTCATTGTCATTTATGTCTTTTCTCAGCTAGGTTTCTGTAGCTGTAATTGCATCTTGGGAATATGAGGCAATACAAACATGTATGTACTGGATTTTATTGCATATACTTCTACGATTAATATTTAGATGGAGAAGGCTGGAATTGGGGGATGGGAAAGAAAAAGGGCACAATATATTTAATATTACACTGTATTTGTTTAGGTGAATGTCTCCACTGATGTTTGGGTGGAAATTTTATGAAGGAAGGTATGTAGGCAAATGCATTTGTGATTTAGTTGTATTGGATTTTGTATGGCAACATGCTTAGATTTAAGATACCCATAACTGAAGAAGTCTAAGAAGGTTTGCCAGTACAGTGTGGGTGCTGTGGTGATTGACAGACTTGGTAACTCTTGGGAGAAGTGTAGGGGTAGAGTTGAGATATTTTAAATGCAGAATAGGAGGGGTGGGTGGGAATTAGGAGTAGAGCAGGGGAGTGGATTGAGCTTGAGCATAGTGAGGGTGAAGAAAGTGGAGCCCAACCACTGAATCAGCAGTGTTGGGAAAAACAATCAGTAAGCTACAAAGAATAAAGAACATTTTTGCCTCTAACAAATATCTGCTCCAAGATGAAAGCAGTGTTAGAAGAGAAAGTCAATTTAAAAAATGTACACTGACACTATGTGCTGATTCACTACAGGTATTTAGGAGCCCCTTAATAATTGGTAACAGGTATTAGCAATTGACAAAAAGGAACTACCAAGCTAGAAGTGTGGTGGTGGAGAAGGAGATGGACCAATGCTTTCTTGCTGACCACTGACAAGCAAATGCTTTTTTGAGAAGGGTCTATTTACATATCTGTCAATCACTGCTAATGTAAACATAATGCAATGGATAATACACATATATGGCAACCATTATTACTATAAATATGATGAAAATTCATTAGCTTGTACCAGTCAGTATAGTAATGACTATGCCTATGCAAACTCGGTTCTGGGTATACTAAAAGTAAATTTTGCTGCTAGTTGTCTCCATATTTTCAACATTAAGTCAAATATACTGAAGGTGGATGTAGGACACCCCAAGGGTATATCGGTTGCTGTCCTCCTGTTTGTGATTTTCATGGACAAGAAGATACACAGCAAATACTTAGATTGCCATGACTTAGAGCAATGTTATGATTATATGGCTCTCTGACAATGTCCTGCATAATTAATGAAGGAGACAGGAACCCTGTTATGAAATGTCTTAATGATAAGTTACAAAAGCAGAGTACCTAAACTATTGTTAAGATGGGAAGAATAGGCAGAGTGCCATTAACGTGCAGTGTTAATAGATACTCTGCCAGTCTTTGAAAAGTGCCAAAACGCCACAGCAGTGCAGAAAAGAAAGCCAGTAAAGGTCCATACACCTGTAGGCAAAGACAAAACCAAGCCAAACCAATATGGTATAAAGTTTAATGCAAAATACCTACACCAAATAAGTGCTTTTGTTTCACTCACAGAAACTTCATCAGAATCTGCACCTCTGTGGAGTTTTGACATTTGTATTATTTACAGCATTTCCTGCGGTTACTAGTCTTTGAAGAGTGTCAATTATGGGGACGTGAGGGAGGCATCTTTTTTTTGTTTGTAGTTGATGTTGTTCTTTTAGCCTCGAGTGATAGTGATATCCAACATGTAGTGAAGCACAGAAGTCTGCAAGTGAATGTGAATCTGATTTGATGGAAATCAGTTCTCACTTGGACAAAATGTAAATTTATCTCAACAGGTGATGGAAAGCTTCTAGCTCTAGAAAAGCTGTTTAAATATCCTCAAGACTTGTACACAAGTAACATCAGAGGCAGATCAGAAGATGTACCATTTGTTGGGTGGACGGCTACGTCAGTGCTGCATGGATTGTATTATCATGTCAGATTATGGCAGTGTTGTGAGAACTGTGTCTTAGGATAAAGCCCTCAGTTAACCATTCAGTCTGAGTCCCATCACTAGTTAAAACTTATACAAACTCACAAAGACCATGGAGACACATAAAAGATATTTCATCCTTACATATCTCATAAAAAAAGAAATTTAGTCCTTACATATCTTACATTTGGACTGAGATGAGTCAGCTTAAGTGGTTTGAATACCCAGCAAGGATGTCTACTAGCACCTCTCACAAAAAGTGTTATCAGAATGACAAAATGAGAAGGAGGCCTTAGAGCAGACCCAGAACATGTTGGAAGGATTTGTAGGTCTCAGCATGCCCCTGAAGACCTGGGGAAATCTTACTGGTGGTAAGGAAATCTGGCTTATAATGCTAAGCTTGCTACTGCCATGACCCTTACCAGGACAAACAATTTAAAAAGCGGTAAGTGGATGGCTGGATGGATGTACAGATGGATGTTTTCCTGGAATTTTTTCATTTATTTGACAATGTGAGAAGAGAACATGACAGTGCTCCAGTCCTCAAGATAATTTATTTATTTATTCATTCATTCATTCATTTACTCATTTGCTTGTTTATTTATTTATTTAGATTTGTTTATCAGGGTAGTGCACTGCTCTGTATTGACCAATTTCAGGCTCAGCCCTGGTGAAATACAATACATTTTACAAAATATAGAAATGTAATCAATAACCGAGTAGTTCAGACTAGAAAAGCTGTATATGCTTCTACATGGCACACCTCATCACAAAAGGTTTCTCATCCAGAAAAAAAGAGGTCATTGTTCCCCTCTACTCATCACTGATTAGACCCATTATAGAGTACAACGCCCCTTTTGGTATGTACTTCACAAGACATCTACAACAACTGGAAAGGCCGCAGAAATACCTCACAAAGAGGATTACTGGCCTCAAACAGATGCCCTACGGAGCCCGTTTCTAAAAAACTCTAGCTTTACTCTGTCGCATATCGCCTACTCAGAGGAGATCTCTGCCTAACATACAAAGCTATGTAAAACCCAGAGCTGTTGGACATGTTCCACTTAAAGAAATTTCAGTCCCTCCGAGCTACACTCTAGGGACCTAAACCTTGTCACCACAATAAACAGAGCATGCTAGAGGGATAGATTCCTGTCCCAGGGACTTTCCATACTCTGGAACAGACTACCTATCTATGTCAAACAGAGCTCCTCATTAGCACTCTTCAAGAAAAATCTTGTTGCTTGGATGGGAAATAGGAAATTTACCCTCAGGATCACTTCTGTGGCTCTGCTTGACAGGGGCACAGGAAAATCATTTTCTTGGGTGGTGAAAGCCAGGGTACCTTTTTGGCTAGGCTTATATAGGCCCTAGGGCCCATAGCCTAGTACCTACCTATGAACCTATATACATATTCTTGTGAAGAAGCAGAGCGTAATATACAATATATACATTAGTTTCTAAAGTGGGTCAACTTCAGTAAATATGAGAGGAGAAGAGATTTGGAAAGGACATAGGGATAGTGTATTAGGCTGGTATGTCCTGTGCTGAAGCAGGAACAATTGGATTGGATGAAGTGCTTTATGAGTTGCATTCTGAATTTGGAGTAAGTGTTGGTTTCTTTAGGGCTGATGGGGAGAGCTTACCAAAGAGTAGGTGCCTAAAGATAGAATGCATGTGCCGGGCTGTGGACTATGGTTCTAGGGGTAATGTAATGAGAG